>NW_021637511.1:0-94873 GCF_004799145.2 Neltuma alba | reverse complement strand
CATCACTTTGATGATTATCTATATCAGATCTGGACTGTCCAAATATGATTTACCAGTGTAGAATTTCACATAATACAGATAATGGTTGTCAACTGCTGGAATATCAGATCTGGACTGTCCAAATACGATTTACCAGTGTAGAATTTCACATAATACAGATGATGGTTGTACTACTCCCGTACAACAAAACGGGTTACTACAAGTCTTATAGCAGGCAAGGGCGATGAACTCAACCATGGATTAAAGAGCAATTAGAATGATCAACGCATTATTAGACTCAACAATGCATCAGTTAGACCATACAAGAACCAGACCATGTCTATTGCCGGTATAGATCTCACTGCGTTCTTCATCATAGAAGAGAGCAGTGATTTCTTCCAAGGCTTCCGCAACTGTGCTCCTGATTCTGGAGGTATGCCTTGCCGTCCTTGAACTGCAACCATCACTTGAACAATTCTCCATGGGTGAGCTGTCGCTTGCTCTTATTTTAGCAAGACAATTGCCAGTTAAAATGTCGCTGACATTAATGGACCCTTCTGCATTAATGAGAAAGAGCTTGTCAGTGTCATGATTTAAAATTTGGCGTGTGCAGTGAGCATTTGACAAATTTCGTTGGATCATCTTTCCCAACCGATGGATAAGCTACAATCCTCAGTTTCAAGCTATTTCTCAACAGTGCTTTGCATCACAGAAAGTGCATTACCGGGGGAAGGGCCATGACAGAAAAACAAATAAGAGGCCCAGAGAGAAAAGGAAAGTCACCATTATCTTCAGACAATGGATCACCAGAATCAGCCTTGCAGTATGATATAATGAGATCTTGGTCACTACTTATATACGGATTATTTTTATTGCAGTCAGGATGCCACAAAAGGTGATCCTCAAAAGAAGTTACAAGCTCTCCACGGCAATTCCAAACAGCCACAGTACGAGTGCGAAAGGTCAGGAATAATTGTTTCTCATACAGAAATATAAATTCAGATGGTGTCATGAATTCACTAACTTCTGTTAATTCAAATGTCCGCACCTAAAATAAAATTAAAACTCAGATACTTGTGTGCAGATCAATGAATACCAGTCATGTAAAAGAGAATAATACTAACATCAAGAATTTGGAGATTCTCAATTTCTTGCTTGACAAGAAGTTTTTCATTAAACTGTTCAATGAAATCCACCTTCTTATTCCGATGAAGGAGGTGGTTGAACGATTTTAAAACAATACCATCTTCAATTGAGAGCATTTTAAGGGGAACATGACTGCCTGCTTTAGCAAAGATCAACAAACGTGATCCCCGGGCTGATGAAGAGAACAATAAAAAAGAACACAGTAAGTACAAATTAAGTAGGACACCCAAGACAAATGGAAAACGAGAACTGATTTTTCAAAGTACAGAGAAGATAATGTAATATCTTAATATACAATCTCTATGGTAGTATGAAGTGAAACTGCAAGTAAAGTTCACAGGTTCATAAAAGAGAGAATACCTCATCTTAATCTCTTGAACATTTTTATCAGAAATGGAGTAAAACATCGTATAATTTTTCAGATAGAACACCTTGTAGATGCCCAAAAACAGCAAAAGAAGTGCAAATGTTAGGATAAAGAAGTCAAAATAATAATTAAATCTTTGCACGCGAGTATTACACAATAAAATATTTACCTATCCGAAACAGAGTAGGTGAGAACCTTGCCGTTTACATCATCAAACTCAACAAAACCCGGCCACTTCAAAGATTCGGGTTCGAAAAGAGCAAAGCCAGAATTTGGTTGACCTCTCCTTATGTAGCTGGACAAACAAAAAACTATATATATATCAAAGAATCTGCAAATACAAGATACAAAAGCAACAGTTGCCATGTACAGTTCTTTCAGTTATCATGCGTGCTGATGAATCTCAAGGTTTTTCTCCCTCTTTTTCCCGGTGGGCATGGGGAAAAATGGAGGTATTTGCAAAACAATCAGAAAGCGCTAGACATACTCAATCCTTGTGCTTCGGCTTTTCAAAGAACTGTAACTGTCTGAAGGATAAACAGAAACTGTAATAAGTGAGTCATTGCTCTTATTATAGAACAGACTCCTTATAACTTCATCTGGACTCACGTTCAGAAAGCATATTCTTTGATTAGTTTCTGCAACCAAAATGGAAAGGAAAAAGAATAAAACATGCCATGTGTATCATATATCGAGTTTGATATGCAAATAGAATTGAACAACATATTTAGATATCATAAGACATAGATGATATTTATACCTCCACTAAATGCTGCCCAAACACCAGAATGTGCAAGAGCAAAAACTATGCCCTGTGCTGCCACAATCTCAATGATTTTTGACCTCGTTCTCAGAAGAGGTAGTACCACAGAAGAAGGGTCTTTTGCATCATGTATATCGTATTCTTCCTACAAACACATCCGTTAGAGATCAGACGAACCGCAACAAGCAAGGCAGAGCATGGCGTAGTTACACCAAAGTACACATCTCCCTCGCATATATGACAGAATATTCATCAATTAAACTAGAGCAAACATCATATTGTACCACTGGATGTTTCAACAATAGAAACCACAGGAATAAGCAAAAGAAGTTCCTGAAGAAGGCCCAACAAAAGACTTAAGCAGCACATCACAAATATACTCTGCTTTTATATGCACATATATATCACTCGTCTCCAAATCATGATAAGCACAAGCAAACGAGTACATGCTTTAAAGTTCCATTTTACTCACTTTCATCAGGAGATCCACCAATCTTATTATCCAGTTTCATATAACGTTTTCCCAGCCATCCTTATTCCTATCATACCGACCATTAATATCAGGATTCAAGCTAATTGCCATGAAATTGTCTTGAAGTTAAACTGTTCAGTTGCGAGCAATTAACTCAAATAGTTCGCCAAGCATATTGCTCGACAAGGACATACTAATTCAATCCCAACACTTTGAGAACACAGTCAGAACTCGGGGGGGAAACTAATCAAGTCATAAAACAGAAAGTAGAAAGCAAAAGACCACGCTTTGGTAACCGAACCTGCAAGCGGAAGTTACGAAATCTTTCTTGAGCATCGCTCATACTGAAAGCTCTATCACGCTTAGAACTAATTTAAAGCCTCCGAATAATAAGTTACTACATGAAACCATACTATACATAAACCATAAATAATAAGTTTTATTACATTCCCATACCAATAAACAGGACCCACCCATAGCAGAAATGGGAATTGAAGCCATAATAGTCCATGTGGGGTTGACTTGTGACATAGATTTTAATCCAAGCTGAACCTTATCATATTGATTTTTCTTTTCCCGCCTTATCATATAGATTTTGTCAAGTATAGTGTAGCTTCTGCTAAGTTATTTTCAATTGATTCAGTTAGTATTTTGTTATGTATTTCTCCAAACTCTTGTGTATATATACCCACTTCTCATTAATGAAAGTATCTTATCGTTTTCCCACACATCAAGTCACAGATTTAACACTCATCTATTGCAACCTACTACTAATTATATAATAATTTGTAACTGTTTTTTCAAAATTTTAATACAAAACCTTTTAGAGAAAAAGCTAAGTAATTATATGTCATTCATCATTAAGGACCATTAGTCCCTAAACACCTTCTTAGACCATTCACAAGTTAAGGGGAAAAAATGCCCAATTGACTCATCATCGGCATTACAGCATGCATATTCCATAATCAAAGTATTGTCCTAATAGCAAGCCATCTATTTTTTGTCAATAATCAATTTTTGGTGATCTATCATAAGATAAATGAGTGCTTTGGCATTTATATATATATTTTTTTCGTTCGTTCGTTTGTTACCTGGACTGGTGGTTGTTTGCTGTATTTTGTTGATATATTGAATTTCCTTTGGTTAAAAAATTAAGAAAATTACGCAACACCAAAAGAAATGTCAATAAAACATTGATCATGTCTAAAAATAACATATTGTTTCTCCAAGGCTGTTATAGCTGTCCATCGATAATTAATGTTTGCCACCAAACTTCTCAGTGACCAGCAGTTTTAGCTGGAGTTCTCAGATTTGTATCATTTAAAATTGCAAATTTAATGGAAAGACAAGATAGAAAATCAAAAGGTTCATAAATCATAAGTCTAAATTTCGTCATCTCAATCTGTTACCAAAAAAAATCGTCATTTCAATCCCTCTCACCACACAGAATTCAAATCACATCGTTCTGCCTTCCAAGTTCAAACACAACATCATGGAGCAACATATTGAAACAGAGCACTCTCGTTGGGAAGTACAAGAAGAAGAAGAAATGGAAGAGGCCGCTTTAGAAGGAAGGAAATCCTCACAGCGTTTCAAGGACGATAAAATGAATGCGAGCGGGGGGGCGGGAACATCTTCGTCTTCTCCACATTCTATACAGAAAGAGAATGAAGTTTCAGAGATCAACTATACCATTAGTGAACACAAACATCACTGTACTGATGAAGAAGTAAAGGACGCAGCAACAGGTGTTGATGCCATGACTCGCACTACTAGTATTGTTCTATTGCAGAGTAAAGATATTGCTTCCTTTGGCATCAAGAAGGTACATAATTAACTCTCTCTTGCTTCCTTTTAGTTTATGGATTTTTTATATTGTTTCTTGCTAGAATGTGTACATGAAACCTTGTTCTTTAGTCTTCCCCCTTGTTCAAATGATCCGTCAATGCACATTTTCACTTAGTGCTGGAATTCCCGAGAAATATGGAGATTTTGTTTCGTGAATTGATACCCAGATATTCAAAACACTCCATTCAATGGTGTGAACAATCAACACGTGAAAACTGTGGAGGACAAAGGCCCTTTAGATTCACAATCATCGCATTTACAGAATTCATCTG
Source organism: Neltuma alba (assembly GCF_004799145.2). Taxonomy (NCBI): domain Eukaryota; kingdom Viridiplantae; phylum Streptophyta; class Magnoliopsida; order Fabales; family Fabaceae; genus Neltuma; species Neltuma alba. The sequence continues at coordinate 90,026 of NW_021637511.1, read as the reverse complement.
AAGTGAACGCTGAAACTGTCCAACATTTAGACGATGAAACCAGTCCAAAAGCAGATCCTGAGTTGATAGAAGACTTTGACAGAGAGTCAGAGAACTAGATGTTGAGGCAGTGTTGGCCAATCAAGAGTCCCATAATTTGTTTTGTCCTAATTGTAAGTCTTGCATTACCAAAAGGTCATCCTCAGAAAAAGAAAACGGAGAGTTCAAGATTTAGATCCTAACGCAAAGCGTGACAAGTTTGATACTGTAGTTAGCTCCAAGCCGGTTGATGATTTTGCATATGAAGCCAACCAAAGTGATGAAGTAATCGCAACTCATATTGATAGAGAAGTGCCACCTGTTGATAGTTATAGTCATGAAAGAGAACCAGAAGTCTTCAGATGCTTATCATGCTTCAGATATTTTATCCCTACAGGTAAGTAAATGATTATCTTTACTCAGCAACATATCATGTAGGTGAAGTCTTTGACTAATAGATAGATCCTTCATGCAGGTGAAGGTTGAGATTTTGTGCACAAAATTACATACTCTTTCCTGATGACATGTACAAAACTATAAATTGATATGGAAGTAATATTCTGTGCCCATCATCCGCAAGAGCTTAATAATCTGATTATTTTGGCCGGAAATGGTTTCAGTTTGTTCCGAAAATTTTTTGGTACTCATCGGCAAGAAAGTTCAAAGAATTCTTCAAGCTTACCTGCATTTGACTGACAAGGTTCCTCAAGGTTACCCATGACCGATGAGAAAAATCTTTCAAATATACCAGCCTCCGATTCAAATTGGTTCTTCTCGCTATTTAGTTCAAATAAGCGGAGAACAGCTAGTAAGTAAGGCTTTATATTATCATTAGTACTTCAAAGTTCTAATTAAATTGCTTTCACTGAGGAAAACAGCTGATTCTACGCTATGCCACAGTTGTGGAGCCATATTTTGTTTCTTTCTTATTCCTTGAGAAATTTCGAAGTTTGTTCTTACCTGATGGTCAAGCTCTTAGAAAAGAGCTGCATTCATGGGAGCATATTATACTCCTTCTGGTTTTCTTCCCATTAAAATTCCTCTTAGTTCCTTTCATGCGCTTTCTTGAATAGTTGAGACGTAAGATCAGGGACATTTGCATCGCATGCAGTAAATTTCACACGACTCAAACAAGTCTATCTTTGAAAAGGTCGTTCCTTGATAACTCAATTGGATCATTACCAGTTCAATCCTTTCCAGGTCTCTTACCTCCAAATAAACCATTCTGTACCCAAAAGATAAAAAGTTGTAATTCAGGTATTGGAGAAGTTTTCTGTTTCATTTTTATCTATGAGATTTTAATCCAAAACTTGCATAATTTCTCAGTCGTTTATCAAAAATATTCATGTACACCATGAAACCCATACAAAGTAGCTTGATACACATAATCGTAGTTTTAAAACATGTTATTCATTACATAGGTTCATTTCCAGTTCAGTAATCAATATATTGCTACTTGTTTCAATAAATCACTCTGAAGCAGACTTCGTAGCTTCGGTGAACCTTTCTGGTGATGTTATATGGAGAATCAAAGGTAACTGGGAGAATGGGTAAAAGCGTTTAGGAGAATTAGGATCGGTGGGCAATTCGGCTATTCGGGTATTTAAAACATGCCTTTATTGTATAAATAAGGGAATAGCAAATGTGATCAGTGTGAATGAAATAGTTCTCAGTGCTATTGTGATTCAGAAGTTTTCCATGCATCAGGTGATATTATACCAAAGCAAGGGAGACATCTTTCAGCAATTACAATTACTAGTGAAGCAGTTGTCAAAGCTGAAGAACATGCAAAAGATCCCGCTCCGAAGCCTTATGAAGAAGAAACTGAGGATTCAGAGAAGGATGTATACAAGAAATCCGGTATAGCAATGGAAGATAAATTAAATATTCAGAATAGTTATCATCCGTCGTCAATGCAGGGTTCACAGGTAACTGCTCAGTCATTTTGCAATGCAGAGCTTGCAAAGAATGCAGCTTCAGATATGCAAGATATTGGCGGAGATGCTGAATGTTTACCAGAACAAGATCTTACCGTGGTTGAAAAAGCGAAAAAGGAAATTGAAGAAGAAAGAAATCATCTGGTCGGAACAGAAAAGAAAGGTATTTGCAAGAATGAGATAACCATATGTTAAATATCAATTATGCATGACTCTAGCTCATGTCTCTAGAGTTTATGCTCTCAGAGAAAACTCATTTTAAGAGTTTCTTCGGGACACCTGGTCAAATTAAAACAAGCTGATAGACCAAGCCAATCCCATAGATATTTAAGTACTACAGATGTGGGTTTAACTGAAATAATGTGTCAGGCATGCTTACCTCTCTGTTTATAATTGGCTAGCTTAACGATTTTATACAACTCATATTCATCCAAAAAAATTGAGAGCTTACCGTGAATCAACAGTAAATATGTGTTAATTATGATGCAGGGAGTGAGGTCATCGTGTTAGTTGAACCAGTTGAACCCACCACTATTCAAACAGAAGATATTGTTCCAATTGAAGGTACGATTTTGACAGAAACATCTACTCAAGCTCAAGTACATAATGATGAACAAGCAGGAGGTGAAGTTGGGGAACCGTATGGACGGGAAATACTTAAAAGCATTGCGTGGTTTAATTGAATCAATCGCAAGTCTGGGAATTGTGACATCTGCAGCTAGTGCTGGTTCTTCTTCGTGCAAGTCTTCTTTAATAAGAAGTCACCATCTGGACTTCTAATATTATTTCAACTTAATAGTTATGAGATATCACTAGGCTAAAGTTGCCATTTTAGTTGTTAGTGAATATTATAGCCCTGGGATTAGCATATCTGGTTGGTGGACTTTTCATCATTGTTCATCATGTGAGTGAGTTTCCTTGTATTCTTGGTGTTATAATTACTTTAATATCTTTATTGTCTCTCTTGCTTTCTTTTCCAATCAATTTTTTATGCATACAAACAATAGTTGGATATCATTGCTTTATATTACGACTTACGTTGAGAGTTACATATTATTGTCCAATATTCTGCATCAGACAATAGGCAAAAGTATAAACATACAATTGATGAATCCAATATTTGGCTTTAGAGACACATGAATCATATTTACCAAGCTGGATTAATTTTTAAAGCATGAAGACAAGCCCTTGTTACTTTCACAGCTTATGGAATTGAAAGAAGATGACTCTGGAGGGGATACAGAGGAAACAAACAAACAAGAAGATCGGTACCAGAGACTGCTTGGTCGCCGAGAAAACTTCGTACTTCATGCAGTTGTCACTGTTTTATCATTCGTAGTAGCCGGTGCTGTCCCTGTCGTTATTTACGGCATATTGATCGGTGAAAATTACTCTTCGGAAGTGAAGGTTGCAGAAGTAGTGGCCGCTTCTATGGTATGCATCATTCTGCTTGCAATTGGCAAGGTTTACACCAAAAGACCGCCCAAATCATACGCCAAAACACTGTCGTATTATGTTACCTTGGCGGTTGCAACTTCGGTAGTGTTTTATGTAGTGGGACAATTAATTAAGGATCTCATAGAGAAGCTCAGTGAATTAGAGTCAGGTTTTGCCGTACACATGCCCATTTTAGGCTCAGCAGAGAGGGAACCACCATGGACATCATATTGAAGTTGATTAGATATCCAGACATTACTTTTCATATAATTTTGTCCTCGTTCGCGTGATAAAATTGTGCTGATTTTTCCTCCTTTTGGGTTTTGGCCCTCGTTGGCGTTGGCTGATTTTGGAACCCTTTTCTTCATTTGGCAAATTTGCCAATTGTTATGACCGGAGTCAAACGTGAGGGTGACAACGGCAAGTTTTATTTGGACAGTTATGATGAAATGCGTTTCTAATAGTTTCCGCTTAATTAACAGTTTTTTGTAGATTAAATTATTGCTGATGGTTAATCTTTACATGGTTTGGAATTATGTTTGTACTCATTACCAGTAGTTTGGGATAATCACCCTCTTCGCGGATGATTACCTTCAGAAAAATATACATTTTTCTATGTGAAACCCATCAATTAATCAATTATTTATCTCTCAGATATGGATATCACTGTCATGTAAAATCATCTTCAAAGAATCCGAACCCACTTCTTAATAACAAGATCCCATGAGAGAAATTGTTGCTAACATAACTAATCAACTAAAAAATACGAGTAAGAATTGTGTCTAACCTGTCAGTACCAGATCACACACATCCGTACTGGCGTACTTGGTCATGTGAGACATCAATAAATATTTTCTGCAGGTTGAACGAGCCAATCATTTATGATGCAACAATATGCAAAGACTTCTGTGATAGTTTTTATTGACTTGGGTTAAAGGGTTGCATTTACATCATCACTAGTCACTAATCTGATAATAGACTAATTGTAGCAGTCAACTTATCCACAATAAGCCATAATTCCAACGTATGAAGCCACCGCATTATATGATTCATGAGCATTTGGGTCAACATTGGATCTAACTATTGGAGAATACCCCGTGGATTGGAGAAACAGGATATTATTTCTATGAGAAGGTGATGCTACAATGGTACAAGGACACAATTTACAACCTTCGACCCAACCCAATTGATCACTATCAACCCGCTGAACGAAATATGGAAAACCATTCCTGATTTGTGCGTGTTTTGATGCAACACCAAGCAGGAATTTAGGGAAAACTTGGTACTAAATTTGCTATGAACAGGTCCTGTGATGATGATAGAGATTATCTTTATCCTTAAGGCTATCCATAGCATCAATGAAACTTTGCCTCAGCGGGTTTACCTCCCCTGAAAGCTGAAAGAGAGAAGAATGATCTTGACCCTGGCACACAGACATGTAGAAGCAGCAATGAATAGAGTGTAACACTACTAAGACTAATAAGAAAATATAATTTGCTGACACACAAAAAGATAGACCTTCATGTCGGGGATTACTCAGAGAAAGGACTCACCTTTTGTAGTAGGACCAGCACCAAAATCCCGGCCTCCTTGCATCTTGTGAGGGACCTTGCCATCGAGTTTGCTTAAAGCTGCAGATCGCAATTGTATGAGCAACAAGTAAAAAGCCATGTCTATTAGCTTTCAATTATTTAAGCACAACACATACATCTTTACTATTTCCCTTTTTCAGGGCCTGAACTCATTGGTGACGGTTTCATTCCTCTCAAACATCATTTCACCATCAGGTTTGGTAACCAAAGACGATATATTGAGGAGCATTAGTTTAAATGAGATATGCTGAAGCTCCAATGGCTAAATTACAAGACTTTCAGTTCTAATTTAACATTGAAATTAAAAGCAAGACTTGCCATTTGCATATAATATGGAGCTATGCTGTTAAAAGAAGCTTCAGCACAAGACAGAAAGAGGTACGAAAGCTATCTAATTAGGAAACCATCTCATGTTGGAGCTTATCACGTTCAAGTACCATATAGCATGAACTTGTCAAAGGGCTAAAAATATTTAAGGTGACGAAAGAGCAGTGTGTCAAATGAAACTGAAGTATACGATATACCATAGGGGGGAAAAAAATTGAAGACAGCGTGGAGAGGGGTTTAAAACCAAAAAAAGCAACAATGAAAGAAGAGCAAAGGGCAAAAGTTGAAACATGCTTAATAAGTTTGCTAGTACCTAAATTTTTGTCGTAGCCTTCATGTAATGAACTCTTTGGTTGCCCATAACTTTTAGCATGCAGTGCAGCCTTTCTCAGTAGATTTTCAGCATTTCTTTTTGTACCATTTTTAGATTCCTCAGCATCATCCTCTCCTTCAGAAAAGACGGATGGGCTAGACCAGCCAGTGGAATTTGTATCCCCCTTGCTCTTTCGAGCAAATTTCAGGAGTCTTTTCAATCCTTTTGGTGCATCCTTTTGGTATATCATGGCAGGAGGATTCTCAGCATTTCCCCACTCACAAGTGTCAGGTTCACTACTTTCCTCTTGCAGCATCTGGGATAGAGAATGGCGAACTCGAGGACTAGCTAATCCTGCTGGAACAATATTGGCCGGAGATGCAGGTTGAAATGAGCCATCCTCACACGTCTTCGGCAGTTCTAGATGCTCTTCTATTTCCTCCCAAGCAGTAGGGGGTATGGTTGATTCTTCTTCAGTATTCATCTTCAATGAAGACCATTCCACATTTGTCGAGACATCACCAACTTCGGTAGGTACTTCGTCTACATTATCTGTTTCCCCAGATTGCAAGTGATTATTTATCTGACATTCCGGTTCTAGAACAGCATTCTGATTATTAGGTGTCACTGAATCCCTGTCCGAATGCTGACTGAGCAAATCAGAAGTATTTGCAACCAAATCGGTTTCTTGAGCTTCAATTGGAACCCCATTGTCTCTAGGAGATTCCTCAGGCTTAGGAGAAATCTTTTTCTTGCTAGTAATAGCAGTGCTATGTCCAGTCCTTGAACCCTTCCGCAAAAAGGGTTTCGATTCCACCGGCACTACACTGCTTTTCTTGGTTCCCTTGTTGGTTAAGCTAATCTTCGAAGGAGTGGAAGAATCTAGAGAAGCACTTGTCACTTTTTCTTTCATTTCCTTACTCTTGTTTGAGATTGCTGCCTGCTGTTTTTCATTTTTGCTTTTGAGGCTCCTAACATTATTAGTTTGGGTTTCTTTCTCCTTTCTAATTCGTGGCTGAGTTCTTTCCTTTTGTGGACTTGGTTGAGGAACAGATGCTGCTGACTGTGGCTTTCGACGTGTTGGGGTGGTGCTAGCTGAAGAAACTCCACCCCGAACTTTAGCAGGGGAAGTTGCAGCAACCCTTGGTGAAGGTGTTGCTGACCAAGACTTACGGGTAGCAGGCAATGGTGATGCTTTAGATGACACCTTTTTGGTAACTGCAGGCTTGGAGGCTTCCTTTGAGGAATTTGCAGGTTGAGTTGGATTCCTGAGGGACTTCTGAGGCTTCCGTGTTGTATTTTTTTTAGTTCCATTCCCACTATTGGACAGCATTTCAGCTTTTTTCTTATCCAGTATCTGCTGCACAGCTCGAAACTGTGCCTCCTTTTCAACTTTTTTACTGGTATTCCCTCCTTGAAGTTTAGCATCTCTTTTCTCCTTGTAATCATCATAAGATCCTCCTCTTTGTTCACTTGGAATATTCTGATTTTTACTAGGCTGGGACTTGCCAAATTTTACAGACTTACTTTCCATCATTTTCATAAGAATCTCGTTATACTCTGCTTGCTTTTGTTGATTCCATTCTGCTGATGCGGCCCACTTTCTGGTTTCCTTTCCAAGGTCTGGATTTGTTTCTGCTTGGTTATCAACTGTGTTAGACCTAATATTTTCCTCTCTTTCTGGTTTTACATTGTTTTCAGTGACCTCATTATAATTATGACTTTCAGACACAAAATCAGACACCACTTCTCCCTCTACACTTTTTGGGTTCTTAACATCTGCCATGTCATTGGAAGTTGCAGAAACAGAATCTTCAGAATCGTTTTGTGGCTGGCACTGGATGGAGTTTTCCCCCATGCCTGAACTCCATCTTCTTAATACAGATTTATTTGTATTGATAGAGGCATCTGTCATTGACCTCCTAGTCTGAATGTCTGTAGCGTGATCCCTCTGCTTGCTTTCAAATAGATTGATGGCATCTTGCACAGTTATCCTCCTCACATCAATCTCCGGCTTCTTATAAGATTTTTCAGATATTTCCTCTTCAGAGCCATTTGTAGCAGCATCTCTATACGATGTTGCCCTTTCTCTCGCAGGGATAAAATTAAGACTCTTGATGGTCAATGCAGCAGCCCTTCGGGGTCCAGTTCTTCCTATTTGTATTCTCCTCATTGGGGATGCTGACCTTCTGGGTGTTGCAGATCTTGTGAGAGACCGACTTCTTTCAGCAGATGCCTGACCTTCATCACTAGAGTGAGATGATTCTTCACTTTCTGATGAACTCTGTCTCTCAATTTGAGCAACTTTAGCTGGCGAAACACCATACTTAACTGGTGTTTCTTGGTGCACTGGCTTGGAAATCTGAGAATTTTTTACAACCCTGGTAGAATCATCTGTCGCGTTGCATGAAGAGAAAGCTGGTTCATTGTGCAGCGGACCAACATCCTGGCTCTTTTGGTTCAATTCTATAAGCTTACTCAAAGAGTTCCTGAGATCAATAAAACAGTGAACGGGGAGAAAAAGATCTTAGCAACTCAGCAGTTTTTAGTTAGATGGAGGAGGAAGGAATCGTACATATTAAATGCAGTATTGCTAAAGTCTTGCAAGTTCTGAAGGAAAAGAGCATATGATTTGTTATCCAAAACTTACCCAATATTAGTGGCTGCAAATTGTTGACAAAACTCTGCTAAATCACTGATATCTTTGGGGGAGGAGGTGGAATTGGTAGCCTTGTTAAAAGTTGTTGCTAACTCCTTGCTTAATGCTGAGAACCTCAGGTCCATTGCTCGCAGTAGCTCATTCCTGTAAATATAAGTTCAATTGGGAGCAGAGTTGATAAACATGTAGCCTAAACTTAATAGCCACAGGAACATACTTTGAAGCATCAGATGCTGTAGTGTTAACTTGAACCTGTCATATGCACCACAATGTTAGTTGAAATGCAATGTAATAAAGAAAAGAATATTGATTAAAAATAGTGAGGCTGAATTTAAACAAAAAATGAAATCAGCCAGCAGTGCTCAAGAAAAGAAATTACTTCGGAGGATGGTGTCATGTCAGTTGAACTGTGGCCATCTGTCAAAAGAGGTAAAGCCATAATGATAAAAATCAATAGAAATCTGGAGAACATAGGTATCTTGGGTAAAACACGGGGTATTACATGGAGAGCAGGGGAGTTGCTAAAGCAAGCTGAAGCATGACAGACGCCAAACTACTAACACTTCTACACATAATGATAGTTCAACTTACACAGAAAACCCATATCACTAAGAGGAATATGTTATCCTACAAAGAGAAAATTTACTAAAATCAACTTGATTATTGATTGCTAGATTTAGAATATTAGATCAAACTCTTATTTAATATTTTAATATAACCAGCGCCCTGACATGGTAGGGCAGCGCAACAACAGAACTCCATCCTAACAACAAATACCAAAGGCTAAACTTATCCAAATCACAAACAACTGAGAATTGTTAAGACTTTATAAATCATAACAGTTATCCTGGTCAAATAATCATCCAGCTTGATGAAGACAAGAAACAAATTTTAAATTTTCGAGGACAGCACAGAGATAGTAGTAGGCATGGGTTTCCGACTTTAAATGAAATTTTGATGTATACAACAAGAAATACTTGGAAGATTAAGACAAAGAATATCCAGATCAGCAACCACTAGTTTACTTGGAATATCAGGGCATAAAATTAACCCGGCCCTAGTAACATTAATGGTCATGCCGAAGCCAATCTGGCAATCTCTCTCAGAGGGACCTACTTTATCTCTTAACGAGTTAATCACAGGATCCTAATGGTGGGCAAGAATCAACAAGGCCTAAAAGTACAAGTTACCAAGAATTGAAAAATCACCTTTTTCCTCACCTTCAGGATGATGCTTCTGGTCCTGATTCAGAAGAATATCATCAATTAGAAACTACACACATACAGCATATATTAATTCAGAGACACATAATATCACCTTTCCATATAAAGAAAGATGGAAATTTTTTGAGTCCTCCAGCTGAGACATCTCATTTATGATAGCATTGATAGTGTCTATCAAATCAGGTGAGCCAACAACATCAAGGAATCTGAGTGATGAAATAACAAGAGAGAAGTTGTTAAGTGTATTTACTGTATTAGAAATAAAATGCAAAATAAAAGCAGAGAACAAACTGATCTTTGACAGGAACCTTTTAACAGTTGCTTTAGTAAACCATTCAACATCATGCAGATTTTTTGGTGACTTCAGCTCAAAGCTTGCATCCAATCCCTTTGCACACAGATCATTTATTCCAGGTAAATGTGGCAACAAGTATTCCAAAAGCCCTCCTGCCACTTTCTCCACTTGTTCCTCCCTACAAACAAATGCTTCATATCTGGACCACAACCGAAGAAAAGAGTAAAGAGCCAGCAAAAGTCCAAAAAATGTACAGTTCACATGACTGAGAACTGCTAGTCAATGTGTAAATGAATTACTTAAGGAAGAAATAATGGACAAATGAAATCCTAATTAACTGCAATGACTGAAATTTTTAACAGGTGCAAGTTGGCAGCTGAGGGCTCGGGTGGTCAGACAAGCATTTCACAAGTCTACTTTAAAGACAATTTAAAATCAATATTCTGTTGATTGGATTTTATGAAATACTGACTATATATTAAAACGCAAGTTAGATTCATATCTGAATCAAACAACAAAACTTTCCATGATTAAGAAGCATTAGTTATTCCCAAGTTTAACTTGAACATCAAGACCGATGTTAGGTATGCAGCTTGTGCGCTTGGATCTGGCAATCTATAGTGCATGCAATTATTTCTACAAATTTACAGGGCTATTCCAAGTGTTTAATTCAAAGAGATCACTTTCAAAGTTATAATCAAATGCAACTCTAAGGACTCTCACTTTACAAGGATAGTATTAAAATTAGTTCATGCAACCAAATCTGCTTCAACCTTAAGCCTAATTTTATCTCCACTCAGCATCAATCCTAACCTGTTTTGGTTGGGAAAAATCTGAATCGAAGCAGAATCTAATGGCACATCACCAGCTAACGCATCACCCATTACGAAATGCTCAAATCAAAATCCAAGGAACTTGAACCTGAAAGAAGCAGGAAAAAAATATTTAGATTGAGATATGGATTAAATGTCACCCTGAAACTAACAAGATATTTCAACTGGAAGACCAAAGTGATAACATGTGAGTCCTCTGTATTAGGCTTTAAAAATCTGCTCATAGCTCAAGCAGAAGCGAGCCAGAATTAATTTCGATTTGCATATTGAGAAGCTCGAGTAATTTCATTATTAGAATTTAGAAACAAAGCATTGAAAGACTTGTTTATATGAGGCATGCACAGTTAAAGAGTAGAGATTCTCCAAGTCATATATCACCAAACGAATGACGCGTATATGAAATTTATTTCATTTGCAACGCCGACAGGGAGGCAAAATAAGTTTAGAATTGTAATTTTTTCAAAATGACCACATTCGTCTTAAATACAGACTGCTGAATAGCATGCGCAACTTTTATTACAATGCTACGGGAAAACAAAATACACATTTAAAAAACCACATGAAATGTTCGTCTTGAAAATATAATGAAGTAGAGAATCAAACAAGCAAAGGGGAAAAATAAGTGAACCAAAAAAAAAAAAACCTGAACTAGCTTCAAATTTCAGTGCACCCAGCAAGAAGTCAACAACAGATTTGCAACAGGGCAAAATCCAAATGTGGTCAAAGAGCATGGCTAGTTTGGAAAGAAAAAAAAAAGTGACGCAAACTCAGATATTGTGACTTGATAATCAGAAAATAATTCCCAGATCAAAAGAGAAAAGGACGATAATTAGATATGCTTGCAGTGAAGTCAGATCTAGCATGTCGCCAAACCGCCTAAATTTCGGAAAAAAAGCCATATGCCGAGTGAGTTCCAGTGAAGCAAATAAGGAAGAAAATCTTTGGGTTCAAATCTGGAAGAGTCCGCAGATTTTACAACGGGTGAGTCAAATTCTGCTGATTGGTGAAGAATCCAAGGCATTGCAACTTAACGAATACTTGAAAATGATTAAAAAATAATGCCCAATGGTTACAGGGGGCAGGAAAGAGACGACGAAAAATGCGAAGAAAGTCTTCCAAAGCAGAAAACCAATGCAAGGAGAACATAAGCGAAAGGCCTAAACCTGTGAGCTAAGATCTGGACTGTATTACTCCGAATGAATGCGGGAGTTAGAGATCTTCGAAATGCAGAAGCGGAAGCTGCGGTCCCTGAGCTCCAATTTGGGAGAGTGTGAATGGCGAGCTCGGTAGGCCTATAGTGATGACTGACGAGAGGCGATTTAGTGAACGAAGAAAGACAAGGCGCGTCGATTTGCAATAACTGGAAAGGAAAAACAGACTGTGCTTTAACTGACGCGTGACCGCACGCTCCAGGACCACGGGGTGGGCCCCAACTGTTCTGTCGGTATTTTTCGGAAAAAGAAAATCTTAACTTTACTCGGGTAGCTTCCCTGGGAGTCCTTGTCCTGAGGCAACAATTTAAATTATTTAAACAACAATTTTATTTTTCTTTAAAAAAAAAGTGGAGGCACTTAAAAATATTTTTTCCTTATATTCTAAAATATAACAAAACAAAAAAAGCTAAATGGAATGATGGAATCATATAGCTAGTTTTCTTTTAGGTGAAATTCAAATAAAGACCCTCAAGTATGTAAAATTGCAATTTGAGATCTTGAATTTGGAAAATAGCATATTAGGACCCAATTCTATTTTTGCAAATATGAAATCGTGATGAAATGTCTGAAATGCTTCTTAGCGAAATTATGATTTAGTCTATTGAAATTGTCATTCGCTAAAGTAAACATGTCATTTCCCATAATCAACTCGTCATTTAGCATATCTTCAGTCAAGTTGTGATTTGATCTATTGAAGTTGTCATTCGTTAAAGTAGACTTGTCATTTCTCATAGTTAACTTGTCATTTGGCTTATGGGCATTTCAAACACTTCACCTTGATTTTATATTTGAAAAAGTAGGACCGGGTCCTTATCTACTATTTTCCAAATTCATGGTCCTAAATCATAATTTTATATATTCAGGAGTCTTTATTTATAATTTTTTTTATTTTATACCCATATAGCATATTATTTGTCTGTCTCGCATTTTGAATGAGGGAGACGGAATATCAACTTCATAGAATGTATAAATAAAACAAAAAATATCAACAAAAACGGTCACATAACTATTGGAGAATTGAAAAAATATGAAAAGGAATAAAGTGGAGATTTTAAAGATGATGGTGTGTTTTGCGATTTGGGGAATACGTAATGCGGAAGAATTGTGTATTGTGAAGAAGAGCGGAGGGGAGGAAGAGAGACAGTAGGGAGGGCGACCAATTGAAGGAGGAAGCGTGCGTGTTGAGAGGGAACACATGTTCGGATCTGTGGGTTCTCACATGTTTGTCGGTAATTTACGCGGGTGCTTCTTCTCCCGGTATGTAATAGTAGTATCAATTTAAATTTCGACAAAACACCAACCAACAAAAACGCTTCGCTTCGTTTTATATGCTAACTTAATATAAGAATTAGTTTCACTTTTCTCGATTCATTATGTTTATTATATTTATCTATTTTTCTTAAAATAGTCCTTATAATAGTTACTCATAAAAAGATTTATCATATAATAGTTTTAGTTAATACGCTTGATTGATAAGAATATGTTAAGAAAGACAATATCTTTTTATTATAAATAACTAACTTAATTAATTTTCTTACTCTACTCAAATTAGTCAACTAATTCTTATATTAAGGATAGAAGATAACATGTTATATGATCTTTTTCAGACAATCATGTATAACAGTATTAAATAAATTAGTTGAGAAAATATATCAACATAAAAGATAAAAGTGAATTATTATAAGTTTACATGCAAATCTCAACTCATCCCCTTATTTCTAATCCCTTTCTCGTCTCATCCAGGTCCAGATCTGCTCTAATTAATACGCATATCCACACGCGCACCCGCGCGATGAGGCCCTACAGGAAGCGAAAGGATAACCCCAGTTCTTTTCAACTAATATTTTTATTTTCGTGTACAAGTGGTTTAGACATATGGCTCCATTATGATATGAATTTCAAACTGTTATTAATATTAAAATCATATAAAATTGTTTTAAAAAAGAAAAAGTAAAAATTACATAGTAATTAATCTCAACGAAGAATAGAAGTTCTTTCTATTTTTATTTTTTTATTTCCTAGATTCTAAATAAACATTGACAATAGAGGGAAAAAAAGGGGAAAAACACATCCAACAAATCTCAACTTCAAGTATTTTGTGATATATTCAATAACCTGAAATATTTTTTTAAGTGCGTCCAACACTGTAAAATATTTTTTTCTATATCTAGCACTTTAAAGTACTTTTTCTTATTTACGTCCAGCATTCGAAAATATTTTTTTATGTATTTAGTACTAAGAGGAAAAAAAATATTTCAAAATGTTGAGCACACTTAGAAAATACTTTAAAGTGTTAGATACACCATAAAATATTTTGAAATACTGAATATACATTTAAAAATACTTCGGGATGCTAGATGCGTCTAAACCCGAAAAAAGATACCCAACTTGGACCAAAATTGACATTGAAAAGACTTTGGAATGATTTCCAAAATGCCTCCCAGTTCTTTCAATTATCCCCTTCTATGCACGAGATTGGCATATCATGGCCAAGAAAGATTCCACTGGTTGCATCACTAATTTTGATGCCAAGTGAAAGTGGAAGCGTGTAGGTCAGCTTTTGCACTGAGACTAGATAAGATCTGGCAGAATAGAAGCCATAAGAAGAAAAAGTGGCATGGAACACAAAAGTGAAATTGATGGAAGCAGCAGAACATGGTGAGGATTGGCAAATCGTAAAGCTACCACACTACTGATTACTTTTTCTACCTTTACCGTTGCGGCACTTACAATCCATGTGCAGCTCAGTTAGATTAGGCCACCATATGCCACCACATGGGAAAGGGGGGAAAAAAAAACAAATGAACCTCACAAGAACAGAAAGGGAAGCAAAGAAAATAGGGTTACATTATTCACATATTTCACTCTAGAGGGCCAGAGGCCGCTCCATAAATGTAAAATAGATTACAGCAGAAGCAACATCTGGCACGAGAGTTACCAGCGTAGAATTTCACATAATACAGATAAAAGTTGTCAACTGCTGGACAAACTTGCCTGAGACGTACATCACTAGGAAAAAAAATGAATCATACAAATATAAAATGGGTTACTACTCCCATAAGGCGTCTTACAGCAGGCAAGGACAATCAACTCAATCATGGATTAAAGAGCAATTAGAAAGAACAAGGCATTATTAGACTGAACAATGCATCAATTAGACCATACATGAACCAGACCATGTCTATTGCCGGTATAGATCTCATTGCGCTCTTCATCATAAAAGAGGGCAGTGATGTCTTCCAACGCTTCCGCAACTGTGCTCCTGATTCTGGAGGTATACTTTCGCTTCCTTGAACAGCAGCCATTACTTGAACAATTGTCACAACAACCGCATTCATTCTCCATGGGTGAGCTATTGCTCGCTCTTATTTTAGCAAGACACTTGCCAGTTAAAATGTTGCTGACATTAATGGATCCTGCTGCATTAATGAAAAAGAGCTTGTAAGTATATGCCCTATCATCCAACCACACCATAGATGACAGGTTCTCGCTTGCAGTGTTACAGTGAGTTACAACGGATCACTAGTATATGCTATCATATTTTAAATTTTGGCTTATATAGTCCGCATTTGATGACAAGCTTAGTTGGATCATCTTTCCCATCCAATGGATAAGCTACAATCCTCAGTTTCAAACCATTTCTCACAGTATTTTGCAGTTTGCATCACAAAAAGTGCATTTCCAGGTGAAGGACCATGACAAAAACAAATAAGAGGTCCAGAGAGAAAAGGGAAGTTACCATTTCCTTCAGACAATGGATCATCAGAATCAGCCTTGCAGTATGATATAATGAGATCTTGGTCACTAGTTATGTATATATTATTTGTATTGCAGTCAGGATGCCACAAAAGGTGATCCTCAAAAGAAGTTACAAGCTCTCCACGGAAATTCCAAACAGCCACAGTACGATTGCGGAAGGTCAGGAATAATTGGTTCTCATACAGAAATATAAATGCAGAAGGTGTCATGAATTCACTTCTACTAACTTCTGTTAACTCAAATGTCCGCACCTAAAATAAAATTAAAAGTCAGATATTTGCATGCAGATCAATGCAAACAAGTCACGTAAAAGAGAACAATACTTACATCAAGAATTTGGAGATTCTCATTTTCTTGCTTGACAAGAAGTTTTTCATTAAACTGTTCAATGAAATCCACCTTCTTATTCCGATGAAGGAGGTGGTTGAACGATTTCAAAACAGTACCATCTTCAATTGAGAGAATTTTGAGTGGAACATGGCTGCTTGCTTTAGCAAAGATCAACAACATGATCCCCGGGCTGATAAAGAGAATAATAGAAAAGAACATAGTAAGTACAAATTAAGCAGGACCGCCCACCAACGACAAATGTAGAAGGAGAACTGATTTTTCAAAGTACAGAAAAGATCATGTAATATACTAATAACTTAAGCATGGCCTATACAGTCTCTGTGGTAGTATGAAGTGCAACTGCAAGTAAAGTTCACAGGTTCATAAAAGAGAGATACCTTATCTTAATCTCTTGAACATTTTTATCAGAAATGGAGTACAACATCGTATAATTTTTCAGGTCGAACACCTTGTAGATGCTATATACCCAAAAACAGCAAAAGAAATGCGACTGTTAGGGCAAAGAAGTCAATAAGAAAATTATATCTTTGCACACGAGTATTACACAATAAAATATCTACCTATCCTGAGCAGAGTAGGTGAGAACCTTCCCGTTTACATCATCAAACTCAACAAAGCCTGGCCACTTCAGAGATTCGGATTCAAAAAGAGCAAAGCCAGCATCTGGTTTACCTCTCCTTATGTACCTGGACAACCAAAAAAATGTTAGACAAAGAAACCGCAAATACAAGATACACTAGCAACAGTTGCCATGTGCGGTTCTTTCAGTTATTATATGTGCTCATGAATCTTAAGGGTTTTCCCCTTCTTTTCCTATTGGGCAGGGGGGAAATGGAGGAATTTGCAAAACAATCAAGAAGAGCCAGACATACTCGATCCTCGTGCTTCTGCATTTCAAAGAACTGTAACTGTCTGAAGCGTAAACAGAAACTGTAATAAGTGAGTCATTGTTCTTATTATAAAACAGACTCCTTATAACTTCATCTGGACTCACGTTCAGAAAGCATATTCTTTGATTAGTTTCTGCAACAAAAAAGGAAAAGAAAAGGATTAAAACATGCCATACGTATCATATCTGGGTATCGTGACACATAGATGATAATTATACCTCGACTAAATGCTGCACAAACGCCAGACTGTGCAAGAGCAAAAACTATGTCCTGTGCTGCCACAATCTCAATGATTTTTGATCTCTTTCTCAGAAAAGGCAGTACCACAGAAGAAGGACCTTTTGCATCATGTGTATCGTATTCTTCCTACAAACAGATCCGCTAGAGATCAGGCGTATTCGTCAATTAAACTAGAGCAAACATCATATTGTACCACTGGATGTTTCAACGGTAAAAACCACAAGGATAAGCAAAACAAGTTCCTGACGAAGGCCCAACAAAAGACACAACCAGCACATTACAAATATACTCCGCTTATATATGCATATCTATAGAACTCGTCTCCAAATCATGATAAGCACAAGCAAACAAGTACATGCTTTAAAGTTCCACTTTATTCACTTTCATCAGGAGATCCACCAATCTCATTATCCAATTTCATATAACGTTTTCCCAGCCATCCTTATCCCATCATGCCAACCATTAATATTATAATTCAAGCTAATTGCCACGAAATTGTCTTGAAGTTAAACTATTCAGTTGCGAGCAATTAACTCAATAAATTCACCAAGCATATTGTTCGACAAGTTCATACTAATTCAATACCAATAATTTAAGAACACAGTAAGAAGTTGGAAAAAAACTAATTAAGTCATAAAACAGAAAATAGAAACTAAAAGGCCACCCTAAGGTAACCGAACCTGCAAGCGGATGTTACGAAATCTTTCTTGAGCATCGCTCATACTGAAAGCTCTATCACGCTTAGAGCTAATTTCACGCCTCTGAAGCTTCTTGACGCTGTTGACAAACCCATCAACTCCCCCACCTCGACGCTGTCTCTTCTTCGCGACTACTCTGCGACCACTACAAGGCCTAGGGCTAACCGTGATCCTTCTTCCACCATCCATATCGCCCTCTTCAAAACATCCAACTTCAAATTTGAACCCCGAATTTACACTCCCCGTGAGTTCGACAAATACAGTATTTTTCGCGAAGGACTAATCCTGCTGCTGCATCCACTACTCAGCTAACGTCCTTCGCAGAAAACCCTAATTCCTTCGACCTCGAAAAGCAACGAAAGTGAAGGCCTTCAACAGTGAGGTTCCCAGAACTAACATCAATTTCTCAGTGACAAGTGACAACGATTGGAGGAAAAAGGAGAAAGAAACTGAAAATTAAGTCCAATATAAGAGAGGCGAGAGTGTGAAATTTCAATGAGCGTCATGCCGTCATCGAGTTCGATCCCGTTCAAAATCCGAATTTGGGATCTGGAATTTAAAGAAAATATTTTAAAATAATAATGATAATATAAGCCAACGTCACAGAGCAGGGTAAAAAGTAATGCATAAGTAGGGCCCCGTTTAAAGTCTGGTGATAACGCCGACTGACTAAGCCCACATATCAGCCTTGGGCTAGACCACTTTTTTTCCGAAGCTGGGCCCAATAATCAAAAAGCTACCACATCATTATACTCTTCTAGTCTTTAATATAAGACCCATTTAACTAGTTTGATTAGATTAAGAAAGTTAGATAAGTTAGTTAATTATAAGAAAAGTGCCATATTTTTCCTAAAACACTATAATCATCTTTCTTAATACCCCATTTCCCTCTTCTACTTAATTATAGTTAAAGGAGTATTTATAAAGGTAATTTTGAAAAAATTGATAAATATGATAAATGGGTCTTATATTTAGGATCAAAACTAAACTAACTCAAGAATTGGGTCTTATATTAAGGATCCGAGGAATATCATAAAAAAATTACAAATAATATCTATATCAACATCAATCCATATTAATCATTAGATCAATAAATCAGGCTCTATATCAATATAAAGTATAATAATATTCGCAATAAACTATAATATTTATAAAATATAAATGATGCGATTGATTTTTGAACTTTGTATCTAATTAATTAAATATGATATACATATTTTGTACTTCTCTTATTCATTATGTAAGACATATTTAATTAATATAATTAAATTTAAAAAGTTAGATATGTTGGTTAATTATAAAAAATATAACATATTTTTCTTAAAATGTTATAATTATTTTTCTTGATATTTTTTATTTCTCTTGTATTTGATTATCATTGAAAGGATATTAATAAAAATAATTTAAAGAGATTAATAAATATAAAAATATGTTTTATATTTATAATCAAGATGAATTTAATAATTGGGCCATACAAAAAGAGTATTATTTTCATTATATCTTTTTAACATCTTTTGTACGTTCCAAATATGACACAAATCTTGAGCGGTGAGTCGTGCGTTCTGTATTTATAGTATATAATTTTTCTTGATGCATGACTCGTAAACATCACATGTTAATACAGAGATATACATTAGAGGGTGTTTGGATGTTCTATAAATACTCTTTTTGTTCTCAATATAAGACTTAATTGTTGAGTTAATTTCGGTCTTAAATATAAAACATATTTCTCATATTTATCAGTTTTTTCTAAATTATCCCTATGGATACTCATTAACCATAATCAAGTAAAAAAAAAAAAAAGGTACTACCTCCGGTCCTAATTATAAGACTCAGTTGATTTATTTGAGGGGATTAAGGAAGTAAGTTAAGTTAGTTATTTGTAATAAATAAGTGTTGTCATTCCTAAAATATCCTTGCTAATTAAGTATATTGGCTATAACTATAATTATTAGAAGAATTATCTTGGAAAAAAAGCATAAATATAGGAGAGAAAATGGATTGGGATTTTTTAATTAGAACCAAACAAAAAGTCAAACGGAGTCTTATAATAAGGACCGGAGGTAGTATTAAGAAAGATGATTATGGTGTTTTATGAAAAATATGTCATATTTTTTATAATTAACTAACTTACTTAACTTTTTTAATCTAACCAAATTAATTAAATAGGCCTTATATTAAGAATCAGAAAAATATTTTTAAAAAATATTTTTACGTAAATCGAGATAAAACTTATTCACATGTTTATTTCAAAACCATAAAACCACTTCTTGCAAGCTAATTCAAATATCCCCTATAATAAATAGATAATAAAAACTAACTTTTATTCTGACCGACTTTTACAGACGAATGTAATTTATGTTTGGATTGACAAAAACCTGTTTGGATAATTGATAAAAAAGTAAGTTTAGATGTAAAAAAGATATGAGTTTTATAATATATATTATATAATTTGATAATTTTTTAAAAAATTTAAATTTAAGTTACAAAATAAAAAGGATTAATGTATTATTAGAAAAAAATTTAAACACTAAAAAACTTAATTAATTGTTTTTACTTTATAGAAAATCATAAAATAAATAATTTTTATTAGTAAAAATAATAATTATTTTACTAAGAATATATAAAATAAATAACATGATAAAATAAACAGTGTGATTATAAATGAAACAAAAAAAATACAAATATTAAAATATGAGAATCAATACGAGAGTTATGATAGGGAAGTTACAAAATTTGAGAATGAGGACAAAAGTTGTGAGGGCAAAAGTTGTGAGGGCAAAAAGGAAAGATGATGAAAGTAGGGAGAAGGAGGCAGAGCCTATCGCTGGAATTGGTTTCTAGTGTAATCAGCTTTTCTTCCGGAAGTCTGATGAAAGTAAAAGCTGATCCAAACAAGCTTCCATCTTCAATTACACCCGTAGCTCGCATTTTACATATACCAAGGCTTTCTGAAAACAAAACGGTGATCCAAACACATCCATACATTACAGGATCTTTGGATGCTCTGGAAATATTTTTAAATCGAGACAAAATTCATTTTATACGCCTGTATCAAAACCGTGAAACCACTTCTTACAAGTTAATCCAAACACGTCTTATGATGAGTAGATAATACTATTAGATTGAAACTATTTTGCGCACACATATATATTATCATCTTTTAACTCTTTAACACCACACAATTGATTATATTTTAAAAGTAAAATACTGCCTCCGGTTTTTAGTATAAAAACTTATTTGATTTTTATTTCAACATTAAATATAAGACCTCAATCTTTTTTTAAAAAAAATTCTGATAATAATAGTAATTATATCCAATATATTTAATTAACAAGAATATTTTAAAAACAACAATAGTTATTTATTATAAATAATTAAATTAATTAATTTTTTAATCTATTCAAATTAATTAACTAATTTTTATATTAAAAACCAGAGATACTATATGATATCAAAAATTTATTTATCAAATAAATTTTTAACAAACGTTTTTTTTTTCCAGACTAAAACCCAACATAGCTTTCACGTCAAATATTTGTCAAAAACAGTTGTACATGCAAATCCTAAGATCCTTGCCTGCCTGTAATGCACATTATGCCAACTTGACAAACCAAAAAGTCGTGATCGGTGGACCTCTAATGGCGCTTTGGGATAAGAACTTCCCCTTCTCAAAGAAACGTAATCTTCCAAACAAGAATCATATCAATGGTCACTACCAATGTTCCATCGAGCCATATATGTTACGTAAGTTCTTTGTAAATCACAATATTTGTAGCTTATTACAAACTTTATATTTTATGTAAAAATATTGAATTCATTTTTCATATAACATATATGCCAATAGTTTGTCACAATCTTCCAGGTCAATAACACCAAAGATCTCTCTTAAATTTTTTAAATATGAGATTATAAGTTCAAATCTTAGTTTAAACCTTCCGAAGAGAAACAAGTTCGTGAATTATTTTATTTCCCAAATCCAAAAGATAGGGGATGTGAAGGCCTTTTTTTAATCCAGGGTGAAGACTTTTTTCCGACAACCCAGAAGCGAAAGAATCGGGAGAAGAAAAAACTAACAGAATCCAAAGAAGAAAACGAACAATTAGGGGGGGAAAAAACAAATAAAAAAATGACAATATGAACTCAACAGTATATATCCACTTTCACATTATCTTCCTGTTCCCATCCCATCGAAGCAAGAACCTTGCGCTACTGTTTTCTCAGTGTCACTGTGCTCCTTATGGGGAAATTCTGGATTGAGGTGTGCTTGATCTCTGCGAGGGGGTTGCAACGGTCAGTCTCTCTTTGGAAGCGTCAATGGTATGCCGTTGGCTGGGTTGATCCTAAATCCAAGTACTGCACCACAATTGATGCTTCTGGGAATGCTAATCCTGTTTGGAGAACAAAGTTCTCTTTTCTGCTTGATGACGACTCGGAGCAGAGCCTCCAGGATCTGGAACTCAACGTCCAAGTTTTCAGCAGAGATCCCATTTTTCTCACGGAAAAGCTTCAAGGTTCTGCAACTATAATGCTCAAAGAGTTTATCGCCAAGCATGTAAAGAACTCTCAGACTTCAGGGTCTGCAGGAAATGAGGAACTAGGGAGCTACCAACTACGAAAGAAGAAATCCAGCAAACCACGAGGGTTCATTGATATTTCAATTCGTATTTCTGACGACAAGGAAGAACCAAATATGTTCCAAGGTATATGAATATTTTACAAAATTAACGTAAATAAATAATTTTGTCTTGTCTTGCCCTGCATCTACTGTAATCGGCATAGAATCAAAAACATAACGTTAGAGTTCTGCGAATGCGGATGTGGGGCTAGGAAGAAGTCTTCACACAGATCATGGTATTTTAACTAACATGACCGGAATTAACGCATTTTTATTGCCATTTCGTTTAACCCCGGGGAAAAAAATGAATCTTGCTCTGCTCCTTAACGTTTTCTGGCTAATGCTGCTTCTGGCATGCAGCATCTTTCTCGTTTCTATGCTTCTTTGGTCTCCTATTTCTGTATTTCGTCAGTCTATCAGTATTTGAGTGGACACTACTGACTGAAGTAATTTCCCATGAGTTTGAATCTTCTCCGTGTAATTTGAAGGTAAAAGCTTGATTTTGTAGGTAGCGATGGAGGAATTTTTCTCCTGGATCCTGGAAGAAACACTAACATTAGCACACAAGGTGGATTAGAGCCCCCCCATATGCAGCAGCAAGTGCCTCCAGCAACAATTCACCGGCCAGAAAATCTACAGCAGCCAAACATGTCCTCATATCCAAAGCCATATCCTACAAACTATTACAATCCATATGTGGGAGGACCAAGTTACCCTGCACAAGCTGGCCCAAGCTATCAACCACCTCCACCTTCACATGTTGGATATACTCCCACTCTGCTCCCAAGAACTGATTATATCAATATGCCATCATCATCTGGGGCTGCTCCTGCTGCACAAAGGGGAGGAGTACCTGCTGGTTTTGCAGTAGGAGCAGGCGCTGGGGCATTGGCAGCTGGTGCTGTTATGTTTGGTGGTGACTTCATGTCAGCAGCACACAATCTTCCTCCTGGGCTTGGGGATGCTAGTGTTACCATAGCCACTGATCCTCTTTTCTGAACAAAAATTAACCAGATGGAGAATGTTTAACCATATGGCATACATGGCCTTTCGATAAACATTCTTTCTGAAGAAGGGTTTCCTTCTATTTCTTCTTGTGCTTTGTAATCAGCAACGTTTGCTTTACGCGGGAAATAGCCAGTTTGGATAGCTTTTTACTACCCTGCTAATCTCCGGCACAGGAGGAATGTTTTGTAGTTAAATAGAAAGTTGGCAAAGGCTTGTAACATGCACAATGACAAATGAACACAATTTGCGTTGCATTAGAGGTCTCATGTATTCGTAGCACATCTAATGGCTTGCACAAATCTTGCTGCAGAATGCCAACATGCAGAAATCATAAGAGTATTTTATTTTAGTACGTACAAAATATTTCAATGGGGGTGGAAGTTACATTTTCCTTCTTTTTTTCCCGCTTATACACAAGTTTCCCCAACCCAAACTTATCACTAGCTGTACAAAGATCATCATGATTGCTGGATTTAGTATGAGCAGTAATCATAACAAATGAATTCAACGAGTTTACTGCGATCCGATGGCATAATCAATCTGCTTTGTTCCCCAACATTCTATAGATCTTCAAAGGAGGAAAATTGAAGCTTCAGTGGGCGAAATTTCATTTTGCATATTGAAGGTTTTGCTCACTTGAATTAGCACCAACTAATCTCTGCAGGAACTTCTCCACTGCAGCCATAAACTCCTCAACTTTTTCTTCATGGGGCAAATGGCCACATTGTTTAATTACTTCAAGGGTTGATCCTGGAATGACTCGTGCAAGTCTTTCAGCATTCCATGAAGGAACAAGTCGGTCATTATCACCAGTGATGATCAGAACTGTTTTTTAATTAAAAAAATATCATCAATCATGCTCAGTATTAAACTCAGCATAAAGTAGAATGGAATAGGTTGTTACTTAAAACAGAAAGAAAGAAAGAAAAATGAAAAAGAAAGACTCATTATTTCACCATAAATTCTCCTTCAAGAACCAGCCTCCTAAAAACCCAAAGAACTGAAAAATAACAGGTGAATCTAGAAATCAAATTTGCAACCACTTGATTAGCCCAATACATAGAACACAATATATCTTGGAAGGTCGATAAGCAATTACGAATCCAACTCGCTAATCCCAATTTGATCTTAAGTCTTCACACAACTGTCCACAAGATTGATCGGAAAACAAAAATAAAGCATTAACAGATCAACCTATTCATTGCCACCATAAATTACTATATACAACCAATCATAAATGGCTTTCTCCTATCCAGTTTGCTAACTTCTCTGATCAGCTATTTGGAAAGCTCAAGATATCGGGAAAAGAGAAAAAATAAATAAGTACATACATATAAATATATATACAGATAGAAATACAAAGTTTAATGACATTCTGAACTTGTTTTATTAAATAATAATGAAATATATTTATAGAAGAAATGAGGGGTAGTCAAACGCTCAAGGAAATAACTATATGATAAGTCTGTTAAAACGAAATAAAATAAGCAGATATTTGAAAAACAAAAACATTATCCAGAAATCAACTTTAAATGATGATGATGATATCCTAGACAAGCCAGCTAAAACTAAAATATAGGGGCCAACTAGGTATAAAAAAATTCAATCATAATTAGATAATGTGATCTCCTATATATATAATGAAATACTGTCATCACCAGGACAGGATATCTGATGAAGTCTTTGAGTCACTGGGGGCTTTGTTTTAGATTCCTCATCCAGAAGCGTTGCTGCTGTGAATTCAACCAGCGCCCTATCCCAATCTTTAGTCCTCAATGGCTGCATTCAGTACCACCGCCCAGGTGATTACTGACTTCAGATTACAAGACATAGAAAAGAACAAGACAGACAATGTCCAAAAATTAGGACATTGCTGAGAGATTACCTTTGTATAACCATCAATAACATGTTCATCCACCCGATTTGGATCATACCATGCATTTCGAACAGCAGCAATACCAAATTTATCAATCACCATCCTTACCTGTAGCCAATGCAACGTAAGTGACTATTAAATAGGTAAATAGATCAGCCATCACGACACTTATATTATGTTGGTTTCAGCACCACAGCTGATTTAACAAACCAACAAATATACACAAAAAGAGTCATCCAACAAGAAAATCCTAAAAAGGCAACTGATCTAAATTGACCATCATACATATCACACCATGTACTTCAACTCTAAGCCGAAGGCCATGGATCCTAAAGGTCAGTGAAAAGGGATGGTGCAGGATTCCACCTCATTGGAAAGGCTCTCATGAGCCCGGCAACAGTTGTATTTTAGCCAACAGCCCCTTCTCATTCTTTAATTATAATATTAATCCAGTGATGATTCAACTGAGAAGGTCTTAAATGAACTAAAAACAAAGATTATAATGCATTATGTATGAAAAAGTTTATTACCACAGTTGTGGCAAGAGCAGTATGCAGGACGGCTGACAAAAATTTCCTATACAGAGAGTTGAGCATATTTATCATCCCCTTCATCATCTTGGTTATTGCTTCTGAAATGTATTTGGTGATCATGGACAAAACCTTGTAAAGCCCAGAAATTGGATTTGCTCTGGTAGGAAAATTGTTGTTTTCTTTCATTTCGTTATCTTTTCTCACTTGATTTCTCTCAGCAATTCTAGGTACGCTAAGCGGGGCTAAAATTGCTGGGGCAATAAGAATTAGAGCAGCAATGCGTTCAGGAGCTTCAAAATATGTATTAACTGCTACAAGTGATCCAGCTGAGTGCCTGACATGTCATTTTGAGAAAATATTAGCTTCAAAAGAAAACTATGGTCTCTGACCTCAGCAGGAAAAAGGTACGATACAAAGAAAACAAAGCCCAAAAAAAGTATCACAACTTATTTTCTGCCAGACACATCCAAATAAGCAATCCTGGAACCCCTATACTCGACTACCATTCTCAAGTGGTGAAACACAAAGTTATTAATTAGATGCCTGAGACCAATGAAATCACCTTCATTTTAATAAAGCAACTCTTCCATAAAGCAACTAGGATTGTCAGATAAATAACAAATGCAAGACATGTGGGTGCAGGATTGCAATATATGATTTCCTATTAAGTTTGCATCATGTCAGGGCAACGATGGAAAGTATGATTTTCTTTTTTAAATGGATATCACCTGCTACCTCAATACAAAGTCACTCTCCCAAACAGATTATTCATTAGACATTCACATACCCCACCAGGATCGCCTTGTCAGCATTTAATAGATCAATGAAGTACAAGGTAGCAAGCACTGAAAACACCATTGAGTATGGATTTAAAGATTTTGAGACATCAGTTCCTGAAGAAAAATTCACTCTCGATGTCAATCCAAAGGCTGGCCTGTCAAAAGCAAGAACTTTTGAACCAGAAACCTCAGCTAAAAGCTTCATAACCTTTTTCCATGAGAAAACTGATGCTCCAAAGCCATGCAACAGAATCATAGGAAAACCTAGCCCCTTAGTTTTATGAGGGAGCTGGGAAAGAGTCTGATTCTGGAACATGCTATGCGCTTGAGATTCCCCATCATATATCTTATGGTGTATGTGTACGCCTTTGAACTCACAAAAACAACTGTCTGGATCAGCTAAAAGCTTTGGATCTACTAATTCATCTTGATCTATGCCAGCTATCCCCTTCCTTTTCTTCTTTGTTGCGGTATCCAACAATGGCCCTGAGGAAAGGAGGTTCAACATAAAATGCTATAAAAAAGCCACATTGCAACAATACACACTTGACCAAAACAAGATAAACAGTAGTAAGTAATCCACCTCCAAGTACATTCCTATAAGATAAAGAAAATGAGGAAGGTGCTGCTTTTTAGTCATTGCTCCATATCCATCTTTTATTGATAAGAGAAGACTACGATAAAGGATGGAGTATACACGCAAATTGAGGATAATGCATGCCCCCATAACAAGACAAAGAACCTAATGTTTAGTTCGCGAACAGAAAGCATAAAACACCAACTCATAAATGTCTGAAAAACTTTGCTTATCTGATAAAGATAACTGTCTTACAAAATCTATATCATATCTTTATTGAAGATCTTGATAGAAAAAACATAAAGAACTGTAAAGTTACTCCAAAAAATAATTGCTGAAACTTCAATCATTGGACTTCAACAAATTTCAACACGTGCTAGAATGGTGCATTTTTACCAGGCCTTGTTCTCCTCCTATTTTTCTCACCAAAGCCATGAAAATGAAAGGAGAGAATATATCTACGATGAGCTTGGGGAAGACAGTTCTCTTCAATGCAAACTAAGATGTGCTAACAGGCGTCAGCAGTGGCATTGTCAGAGAGACTCAGAGGCTAACATGCTAACACCCTGAAAGTAGGTGTTGTCGTATTTCATAGCTCGTGCGGACACATGATGGAATTCTAGTGCGCACTGATTGGATGAATCGTGTGAGATGTTAGGTGAGAATAGAACCAAGCGCAAATTATATAGGCAGCATAACTGCACAAGTGTAACCAAGTCAGCTTTGAGCCGTTTCTTATTAAAGACTGTGGACTTTTAATCGAAGAAACAATTCTGAGTTCTAAAGCGATGATCCTAACTAGAGTACATTTGATAGAAGCCTAACATGGTATTTTACATAATTTCGCCTTGCGCTGGTAGGAATGTGGGAAAACTATTGACAAACAAAAATTCTACAAAACACGCACGCAAATAACAGACTCAATAGAGCTAAAAGCATAAAAATTACCAGAACTTTCGGCTCCTGAGCCACTAACTAAAGGAGCTGAAGAAGCGGAAGCAACAAAGGTAGTCGTAAGAGTAGGATACTCAGCATCACCCAAACCAAATTTGAGACGAGAATGAACCAAACAAGAAGGAAACTTGCGCAAAGGCCGAATAGAGAAAGGAAGTGCCCATTGCTGATGAAACACCGATACTTTGGTCATCTGATTGCGGGGAAACTTAGAAGCTCGGGCGGACGTTGATGAAGAACAACAAAGACGCTAGTCTGGTCTTCTTCAGTCCTCAGTCTTCATCTGTGTGGATAAAAATTTATAATTTATAATCCATAGGACAATTCGAGGCCGTCAATAAATAACAACCGGTCGGAAGACCTTACCCTTAAATTAGTTTTTTTTTTTAATTCCAATTCTCAGTACGATTAATTATTGCAGTCGAAAAAGACAGTAACATCAGTTCTTTATACCAGCAGATGACAATAGTTTTTAATCTTCTACAACAACAGACAAATAATAATAACTCTGATACTTAGTATAAAAATTAATTAATCAATTAAATTAGTTATTTATAATAAATAAGTATTATTTTTTTAAAATAGTTTTACTAACTAAGTATATCGAATAGAACTATTATTATTATAAGAATTATTTTAAGAAAAAATATATAAATATAAGAGACAATTGATTAAGTCTTACGTTTAAAACCAAAATAAAAATCAAATGAATTCTTATATTAAAGACCATAGGTAGTATAATTTCACAAACTGGAATAGCAAAAATACAAATATCTCTCTAATGAAAATTAAAAATACATATCTCCTACTGTCCCGAATTAAAAAAAAAAAAGGAAACAAAATTATATTTTCCATATAATATTTTAAAGGAGAAAATTAACATTAAAATTGTCATGCAACTTTTTTTATGCTAAGCGCGGTTATTTTTTATTAATAAACAATCATGTTTGAAGTACTGTTAGATATTAAATATTAATATCTCTTAATAAAAATTCAAATTTTTATTTATCAGGTTGTAAGGAACGAGTTCTTTTAACTAAACTTGTTGCAATTTAATTGAAACCGAAAAAAAGGAAAAATAAAGGTGATCCGTGATTCACGTTAATATGCCTGGGTCAGGAAGGTGATCCCCATTAGTTGGTTTGGACAGATCATCATAGTCTTGGCCCAAACACAACCAGGTCACAGTCCTCGGACAATACGCAGATCAGGGCATTCGGTCAAATCAGGAAGCAAAAGAGAGAAGGAAATACTCTTTTTCATTGGCTGACTCGGTTTTTTTTAATGGCATATAATGACCTTTTTTTTTCAGGATAGATTTGTCCTTTAACCCCTAGAAAGAAAATAAAAGATGAAAAATTTAGGTTTTGTAAATATGGAAGTATTTTGTAGTAATCCAATTTGTTCCGTGCCAATTACTAAGGGCCTGATTAAGTAACATAGAAAATCATGATTTGGATCCATATTTGCCATACAGGGAAAAAAATTAATAAACCATGGTTTCAAAAAAAGTAAACTCATTCTGCTTCTAGCTCAAATTGGAGAGTATGATTATGCCTGTTAGAATAGATCTCAATAATAATATGACTTTAACATCCCTCAATTATTTTTTTATAAACATATTTAATCTTATATTTTATAAAATATACACACATTAATTATTTATTAATTACATTATCTTATACTACCTCCAGCCCTTAATATAAAATCTTGTTTGACTTTTATTTTGCTCCCAAATATAAGACCTCAATTTACTTTGTCTCTCATATTTATACATTTTTCCTAAGATAGTTCTTCTAGTAATGGTAGTTCTAGCCAATATACTTGATCAAGAATGATATTTTAGGAAAGACCACCTATTTATTATAAAGAACTAACTTAACTTACTTTCTTAATCTCCTCAAATTAGTCAACTAGGTCTTATAATTAGGACTGAAGGTAGTATATCATTAATTATGTTGGTAAAAAATATATTATTAATAATTTCATTTCTTCAAATTAAAATATAGGGTTAAGGTGCAATTTTAACAACAAAGTTTACGCTAAGGAGCACTGGGCACCATAAAGTTTATTTGGGTGCAAAAATATACATGAAGTTGTCAAAACGGAGCATCTGGCACCATGCCGTTAACGTCCGTCAGTTTACCATTAGAGGGGTCCAGAAAGTTAGTTTTAAGGTGCATTTTTAACAACAAAATTTGCATCAAGGGGCATTAGGCACCATGAAATTTACTTGGGGGTAAAAATATACATGAACTTTGTAAAAGGAAAAAAAATAACAAAATTCTTCAACCTCCATAAACATCCATTAATTTTATTCTTTTCGGTCTCACCAAATGCTATATTTTCTCTCTATAAATTTCCACTTCCAAGCCGATCCATCTTTTTCTCATCATAATCAACACGCACACTCTCTCTATCATATTGTTTTCTGAGCCTCCAAACCTTTTATATGTATTTAAGCAAAACACATCTTTTTCTTCTAGGATATGAGGTTTATTGCTTGCATCCAAGTACTACCTCCAGTCCTTAATATAGGATGCAATGGACTAATTTGAGGAGATTAAAAATAAATAAATAAATTACTTTAAAATATTATATTTCTTGTTTTTTCTCCAAATTAATTTTCTTGGCTTGTAAACTAATATATAATTTAATGATGCATAAAAATATTTTAGAGAGATCATGTAATACATGCTATTGAGTCAAATAAATAAATAATATAATATTTAAAGTAATTTATTTATTTATTTTAATCTCCTCAAATTAGTCCATTAGATCCTATATTAAGGACTGGAGGTAGTACTCGGGTGCAAATAATGAACCTCACATCCTAGAAGGGAAAGATGTGTTTTGCTTAAATACATATAAAAGGCTTGGAGGCTCAGAAAACAACATGACAGAGAGAGTGTACGTGTTGACTATGATGAGAGAAAGATGGATCGGCTTGGAAGTGGAAATTTATAGAGAGAAAATATAGCATTTGGTGAGACCGAAAAGAATAAATTTAATGGATGTTTATGGAGGTTGGAGAATTTTGTTATTTTTTTCCTTTTACAAAGTTCATGTATATTTTTACACCCAAGTAAATTTCATGGTGCCTAATGCCCCTTAATGCAAACTTTGTTGTTAAAAATGCACCTTAAAACTAATCTGGGCCCCTCTAACGGTAAACTGATGAACGTTAATGGCATGGTGCCAGATGCTCTCTTTTGACAACTTCATGTATATTTTTGTACCCAAATAAACTTTATGGTGCCCAGTGCTCTTTAGGGTAAACTTTATTGTTAAAATTGCACCTTAACCCTAAAATATATTATAAAATCTATCTTTTATATAATTATCATATTAACCTATGTTTTTTTTAGTAATTTGCACATATAAAAAGTGTATTTGATAACAATTATCCAAATATTTTTATTTTATCAGAACCACTTTTTCACAAAATTTATTCTTCATAGAATTTATTCTCTCAAGAATTTATTCTTCAGAAACTATTTTCCAAATTATAATTTGATTTCATCCAAACACCCTCTAAACATAATATGAAAAGCAATGGTTTTCCAATATAACACCTCACATAATCATATCCATATACGCGATAAATACTTCATTTCAAAGTTCATATGTATTTCTAATACTTCAAACAAGTCATAATTTCAAAATATTTTTGAGATAACAACAAAAAGCTATTAAAGTCTTATAGTCATGGCAAATGTAAATATAACATAGCATGTGCTTGAGGAGCACAAAGGCCTTCACGACTCACTCTATTGGTGCCTTCCCTTGATTTTTACTAGATCCTTCGCCTGAAAAATTGTTAATATAAGGGGGTGAGATCAAACATCTCAGTAACTACTGAAATTCTAACTTATACAGGCAAATCATATATGATAAACCAAAAATATGTTTTTATGTGTGTATATAAATATATTAAAAATTGCGGATTTTATACATTCAACTCAATTTTATTTTTATCAATATTTCCAAAAGTAATGCAATATGTTGCCTCTCTTATATCATCGTCCACCCTTATACCGTTGACTGGAGCCATAGGCTAACATATAATCCGATAGGAACTAATCCATTTTACTGAATTATTCCAAGCTCACCGATACCAGAGATATATCCGGCCAAAGATATAGAGCTCAAACTCGGACTATGGCTCCCCTCCTTTGTGAATAGGGAGGTGTCACATGTCTCACAGCTCCAATTAATTCCCAGCCAAAGGAAAACATGGAAGAATGGGCCCTGACAAGTGTCATCCACTGTGCACCGAGTGATGGCATACCACGTGGTAATTTATATCCATGCAATCTCCTTCTATTCTTAACCCAACAATGCATGTCATATGCAAATAATGGTACATCATAAATATATTCTCAAATATATTATTAAAAATAAGATAGCAATAAAATTCATACACCATTTAACAGTAACTCATGATAATTTCATAGCTATTAATATATTTAAATATCGATCATAATTGCTAGCAATAAATCTTAATAAAATCAGGTAACATACCAAAACATTTATTTTTAAAAATTCATAATACTATATTTCAATAATATAAAAATTAGTAAATTTACTATATAATCATACACAATTCACCTGTACAAGAAAGAATTTTCAGAGTTACCTGGTACTCTTTAGCTTACAATTATTCACACAAAAATTACTAAAAAATTCTCAAGGGTTTACAAAATTGCACATAAATATTTATTAATATAAAACACGAAATTATTCCAAAATTACTCTAAAATTCTAAGACTACCCTCTAAACCAAAAATACATAAACATATTAACTCTCCCAAATATTTTGAAAATATAATTTACATATAAGACTATTTAAATTTAATAACTTAAATAAATATATATTTCTTACAATATAAATATTTTATATTAAAATCTCAACTATTTATTATAGTCCCATTTAAAATTTTTCCTCAGCCAAGGAACTCCTTTGAAGTATAAATAAATTTTAATTTTTATAAAATTTTCAATTTACAATTCTTTATATTTCCAAAAAATTATTTCAACAATATATCTTTGACATACTCAATATTCTAACTGATTAAAATCTTAATAATATATTAAATAACTCAAATAAATTATTTAACTTAAATTTAATCGGTAAAAATTCTATAAGTATTGAATAACAACTTTTTCAACTAAAATCTTAATTTAAAATTCCCAAAACCATCAATAAATAAATATAAACCAATTAAAATTTCTTAATAATGTATTTTTAAATTTCAATGGTCAAATGTTATCAAAATTCTATATTTACTTTGTGCCGAAACAGTAAAATTTTCTCCAAACATTATAATGATACTAATAATATAAAGCTCTAAATATATAGAAAATATTCATAAAGAGAATTTAACAAAAAAGAAGTAGTTTTGTGTACCTAAATGATCATCAAAACTTTCCTTATCTTCCAAACGGCATGTATTTCCACTCTCTTGATTTTCTTTCTTCCTCTCGCTCTCTCTTTCTCTTCTCTCGCTCTCTTTCTCTCCCACTCTCTCTTGCTCTGGCTTGAAAGAAATAACCTGAATGATGATATATATAATATCCCCACGTCTGATTTTCCACCGCCCATCACCCATTTTCCACTTCCATCTGTACCTTCTCCCCTTCTTTCTCTTCCATTATTTACTACTCCTCCCCCAGATATTCTTCTCTTGGTCAATTGCCCAACTTTTCACTACCTACGCCTTATCCTATTTCCCTTCAGTCATCTCTCGCCCCTTCTTTTCCTTTGCATTAATTAACCCCCCCAATTTTCAACTCTCCGTGGAAGGGGGTTGTCTTCTTCTGAAGAATAGATTATGAAGAGAATAGATTTTGAAAGAATAGATTTTTTGAAAAAGTAATTATGATAAAGTGAGAGTGTTTGGATAGTTGTTGTCAAAAGTGCTTTTTTATATGTAGAAATTACTAAAAAGGACATAAGTTTAAATGATAATTATATATAAGATATATTTCATAATATATGTTTATTTGAAGTAATAAATTTGTTAATAATATATATTTTGGCAACATAATAAATAAGACATAATAATATAAATAATAAATAATTAATGTATATATATTTACAAAGTAATTAAATATGTTTTTTGGAAAATGATTTATTTTGCCAATAAAAAATATATTATTATTTCTTAATGATCTGAAACATGAAATCCCATAATTTTTTGGCTTTTAACTTTGTACAAAATTTTAATTTGGTTCTTTAACTTTAAAAAACATATATATGATATTTTAACTCTAAAATTATTAGACTTTAATGATGATTTTTTTGTAACAATCATGGATATTTTGAAAACTAAGTTTAATATATTAGCATTTGAGAATATTTTATCAACATTTAAGATCTTAATATCATCATGTTTTCAAAAAAAAATTAAGGCTAAAGGATTGAAAATATACTTTTTAAAGTTAAAGGACCAAATTGAAATCTTGTACAAAACTAAAAGACTAAATGTATATTCTATCCTCTTATTATTTACCAATTTTTGGCCAACTTTTTATTTTTATTCATTTCGTGTGCAAGTAAAATTAAATTTTTAGGTATAATATTGGATTTGTATTATAAACATAATAACTACTGAAATAGTGCAACGATTTGTAAGACACTAGTTACGATGTTTTGGTTTCTTTCTTCAGGTCTCTAAAAATAATACTCCTCCGGTCTTTAATATAGGATCCAATTTTTGAATTGGTTTTGGTTCTAAATGTAAGACCCATTTATCATATTTATTAATTTTCTCTAAATTACCCCTATGGATACTTCCTTAACCATAATCAAGTAGAAGAGAGAGATATGGTATTAAGAAAGATGATTATGGTATTTTAGAAAAAATGTGTTACTTTTCTTGTAATTAACTAACTTACCTAAATTCCTTAATCTAATCAAATTAGTTAAATAGGTCTTATATTAAGGATCGGAAGAGTAATTAATTTTGATCATATATTATTATCAGACTAATACAGGTTTTAACCCGGGGGGGAAGCTTTGTGAACAGGACGGAGCAATTGATTGTTTGATGTGTTTTGTGTTTTTTTTTTTTTTTGAGCAAAACTGATGTGTTTGTGTTTGTGAAGTGTGAAAGTAGCTTTTTCTGATGACTGATGCACCCACTTTCATGTCTTCCATTTCCATCCACTTAAGCTCGGAGAATTCCAGAACACCGGCTTCCTCTCTTGCTGACCTCTTCCATCTAAAGCCACGTGGTGGCAGGCATGAGTTTCTGAGAGTGTTTGAAAGAAACTAAATTATGATTTGGAGAATAGTTTTTAGAAAATCACTTTTAAGAAAAATAGATTTTGTAAAAATATATTTTATGAAAAAATAATTTTGATAAAGTGAGAGTATTTAGATAGCTGTTATAAAAAACACTTTTTATATATGCTAATTACTAAAAAAAGTATAAATTAATATGATAATTACATAAAAGATGGATTTTATAATATATTTTAATTTGAAAAATAAAATTGTTAATAATATATTTTTTACCAACATAATTAATGACATATAATATACTACCTCCGGTCCTAATTATAAGATCCAATTGACTTATTTGAGGAGATTAAGGAAGTAAGTTAAGTTAGTTATTTGTAATAAATAAGTGTTGTCATTCCTAAAATATTCTTGCTAATTAAGTGTATTGGCTAGAACTATCATTATTAGAAGGACTATCTTGGAAAAAAATACATAAATATGAGAGATAAAATGGATTGGGGTCTTATAATTAAGACCAAACAAAAAGTCAAACGGGGTCTTATATTAAGGACCAGAGGTAGTAATTAATAAATAATTACTATTTATATATATTTATAAAATATAAGATTAAATATGTTTATAAAAAATAATTGAAGGGTATTAAAATCATATTATTATTAAAATCTACTCTGACAGATATAATTATACTCTATAATTTGAACTAGAAGCAGAATAGATTTATTTCTTTTGAAATCATAGTTTTGATCCCAAATCATGGTTTGTCAATTTTATCTTCTGCTTGGCAATTTTTTCCCCCCAAACCATGCCCAAGCAGGCCCTCAATTAATTAAGGACGTCTTCATCAATAAAGCGTCCCAAATACGTGTACGAAGATCCACCCTCCATTACAGCCTTCCTACTCAACTGACTCATCTCCTTCAGCTTCTTCCTCAGCTCGCTCTCCTCCTCCATCACTTCCTTCATCCCTTTCTCTATTCTCTCTGCACTCACCACACCTGATTTCCCCCTATTCTCGAACCCCATTCTATAATCTAAGGAGACCTCCACACCCAATTTCAACTCCCGCACCACTTCGAACGCATTCATTTCTTGGTCCGCGAACAGCGGCCACGTGGCTATGGGCACCCCGTAATATATACTCTCCAGTACCGAATTCCACCCACAGTGGGATACGAATCCTCCCACCGCCTCGTGTACCAGGATTTGGGCCTGCGGAGCCCATCCTATTACTCTCCCAGTCCCGGCCGTGCGCTCAAGAAACCCCTCCGGTAATACTTCTGCCAGGTCAGGGTAAGCGTAAACCCCGGGCGCCGTCACTGTGTCGGGTGGCGGTTTCCGTAGAGACCACAAGAAGTGGACCCCACTTCTCTCAAGAGCCCGTGCGATTTCCCTCACCTGATCACCGTCCTCAAAATAACCCCGACTCCCGAAACACATGAATAAAACCGACGAAGGAGGTTGATCATTGAGCCACGCTAGCACGTCCGATCCTTCTTGAACCATCTTGCTGAACCTGTCCTCCCCTAAGCTTAAGATGGGCCCCACCGGATAGACCTTAGGAAGATCGCCGTTGGAGAATGACTGGACAGCGTGGGATTCCAGTTCCTCGAATGTGTTTACTATGATACATTTCACTTTTCTCAGCTCCTTTGCGCGATTGAAGAAAAATGAATCCCACTCCTTCTCCAGGACAGCCGTGGGGAAAACACTAGCAGGAACAAGGTTCGCGAAGCTTGGGATAGCAAACTGGGTGCCCGATTCCTTGAAGTTCAACGCCGTCGTGTCCACGTTTTCCCGGTCCCTGATCGCGTGAATATGAAGAATGAACCCTAGAAATGCAGCACTGGCCGCAAAGAACACCATGGTGGGAACCCCGAACTCGTTGGCCACCTCAATCATGGAGGTGCAGAACATGTCCACGACGAAGCCGGCGAGCCGGATCGCGTCGGGGCCGGATTTGAGGTTGGACACAGCTTCTCTGATGCTGGGTTTGTGGCTTTCAATGAGACGCTCTATGAAGGAAGCTGGGTGGCTGGACTGATCAGAGTTGGCATGAGGGTCGCGGTGTGTAGGAAGGAGGATGAAGCGGAGACGTTCAGGGACGGAAAGTGAAGAGGTGAGGGAGTGTGTGTAGGAGTGGACGGCAGAGTCAAACGGTGCTTGGATCAGGAGGACGGTGATTGAAAGGTGTTCGTTGTGTTTGATGAGAAGCTTGGCGAACTCGATGGTGGACACCATGTGACCTATGGCAGGAAGAGGCACAAACACGAGCTGCGATTTCTTTATCATAGTGCTCGATGGGATATTAAAATTACAGAAATCTTGCGAGTGATCGATGAAATCTATGTGAAAGGATTATGAGAATTCGGATAGGGGAGAGGGCGAGAGCTTGAGATGTATACAGAAAGGGAAACAGGGAGAGGAAGGAGGACGAAGGTGTTACAATAGATCTCAGATATCGGAAAGAGGTTGAAATTAAAACGGAGTGTGAGAATTAGGAAGCTGATGATAATCAAGGTGCACAGCAGGTAATTAAGGAGCGTGGTGCAAATATGCAATTACGTGCCTGTTTGGCATCACTTATAAACAGTTTATTTTCATTATAAGCTCGATTGGAAAATTTTGAGTGTTTGGTTGGGTTTTTTTGTAATCGGGCTTCTGTATAAAAAGCTGTAATAAGTTATAAGCTAAAATTAACAGTTTATGACTTATAGCTTATGACTTATGACTTTTGAAATATGGAGAGAGAAAAAGTTAAGAAATTTATTACCTCATTTGGTTCTTATTATAAGCCTCAAATAACTAATTTGTAGATAATAAAAAATCAGTTAAAATTAGTTGAAAGTAATAAATAAGTTAGAAGTATACTTTTATTTTTAAATATACTCCTAAAAATATACTTTTATTTTTTCACGTTTCACTTTATATGTAAAATATTTTTTATGACTTCTTCATATTAAATTATTTTAATTTCATTATATTATGTGAAATCATTTTTTAATCATGTTTTGTTATTTATTAAAACTCATCTATTTTGGTCATTTTACAATCAAACTTACTTTTACTCAATCATAATCTAAATAACCTTTTACCAATCTCACTTTTACAAGCTAACTTTTCTGAACTCCAATCCAAACACAATTCAGTTTATCCAATTTAACTTTTACCCAATTTCACTTTTCCATAAACTACTTTTTCAATAAGCTGCTTTTTCAATCGCTGATCCAAATGGACCCTATGTGTTCCTGGGTATCGTCTATATACTCCTTTGGCTCCGTTCACGGGAGATATTTTTTTGTCTTATTTACAAGATTTAAAAAAAATTTCTATAGATATGTAATTTTATTCTCTATTTATTATTATATTGAGTTTATTACATGAGGTA
Source organism: Neltuma alba (assembly GCF_004799145.2). Taxonomy (NCBI): domain Eukaryota; kingdom Viridiplantae; phylum Streptophyta; class Magnoliopsida; order Fabales; family Fabaceae; genus Neltuma; species Neltuma alba. The sequence goes on along the minus strand of NW_021637511.1, from coordinate 51,261 downwards.
TAATATATGTTAAATAAAGATAAAATTTAAAAGTTGTTTTGACCCAAAAAAAAATTTTAAAAGTTGTTGAGCTTTCAATGAAAATTAATAAAATTTAAGATTTTTCTTGGTTTATGTGAAATATGTTAAAGTAGCTTATAAATAGGATTACAGGAATACTTGAGAAAGATTGTTGTCTCTTCTCTTTATAAATTAAGATCAATTTAAAATATTTTAAATTTAAGAGTTAGATTACATGTATAATTAATTATTCTATTATTATATATTATCTCTATTTTTTAATATAAGAGTTAGTTGGGATAAAATTTAGTCTTAAATATATTATCTCAATTTATTTTATTTCACATCTTTCTAAAAAATATCCATATTTATTATAAGGAGTTTCTAATACCATACTATGAGATAATTCTAATAATTCAAATGCATGTAATATTTAAAATGATATTTCAAGTAGATCAATAGGTTTTTGTGAGAAATAAATAATTTAATTAATTTTTTTAATAATTTCAAATTAATTACTTAAATCTTATATGGACGTAGTATACAGCTAGATCACACAATATTAATGCGCCTGCTTGATAAATGTGGGGTTGGAATGGGTGGCCCTTATTTCTCCTACCCAAATTGATGATGTGAGAACCAAGTAGCTGAAAAGGCATAAATCATGTCCCACGTCCAATCTCGTAGTAGAGGGACCTTCGTCATAAATTAAATGACAGTACTTTGAAGCACCATTGCATATATATATATAGGATATATATTTCCTCCTATCCTAATTATAAAGCATACGAGGTCTGGAGGTGGTATATCTTATCTAGAAGAATTTTTTCTGTTCCCTTCTCATCCTCTTTCTTTTTTTATGACCATAAGATTAATATTTAAATAGCTTAGATTTAATTTTTTATAAAACTAATATCAAAATATTAAATTAAAAATTAAAAATAATTAATTAATTTTAAATGGCTCGATTTTGATATGAATAATGTAATACTACAATAAAAAAAATTTCTAAAAAAAAATTTCGTATAAAATTAAATCTGATCCATATAAATGGTAGAGGAAAGAGAATAGGACAGGAATACCAGTGGGGACTGGAGTTTCCCCTCCTACCAGTTAATAACTCAATCATCTGCCCTTCCATTCACGCTTTATCTGATTATTATAGCTGGATTTATATTAGCTCAAATTAAATTATAATAAATAAACATGTTAGTTAAAAGAAAAGTCATGAAAAAAAGACCGTCAGAATTAAAAATTATAGACAAAGACCCGTTTATAAAAATTGTTATCAAAACTTATACTATTATTGTCAAAACCCATTATAATGTTGTAATGTGTTCCTATTTGTGATTTTTTTATTTTAGTGATCTTTTTTTTACAATTTTCCCTTACTTAAACATCTTGAATATAATTATAATAAAGAAACATGAAAAAAATACTATTTCTCAACCATTAATGATTCATTCAAATTTAAGATGAACTTGGTACATGACCAATTTTATCTCCTTTCCTATCCTTTGTTACATATTTCATATATAATTGGCAACTTCAAAATTTATTTTATCTCTTAAAAGGTTAGTTTTACTTCTTTCAAAATATGGTCAGTAGACCAATTTTTTTTTTTTTTTTTAACACATAGCCAAAGAAGCGACAATAGAGTATGGTGGAATAAAATAATTTAACTGCAAGGTCTCAACTAACGTGATGACAATGTCGAAATTATGCTTCACTAAACAAAAATTGCTGACACCTTCAGATTTTATTTAATCTCTTCAAAAATTATTTCCATTTTTTTTAAATACGGAAAGATCAATCACAATTTTTTACACATTTAAGAGTCATCACAACATGATTTGATTGCCCATTATCTCTTAAGACCTTAAAAATAAATCCAACTCATCAATTCTTCCCGTCTGTAATTTTTTAACCTTAACATACAGATGTCTCTACTACCAAAAAACAAAAACATGTAACATTAAAGAAACAAGGCAGTTGAAAAGAAAAAAACGCAGTAAAAAAAAAAAAACAGTGATATTTTTATAAATAAAGAGGATGACGGTTAACTTTTCACAATGGTTATTAAAACAATCGCCGCGGAATGTGTAACTGCCGTGGACTGATTTTAACCGGGGGGTTAAATTAAATCACTTGAATTAGCACCAACTAATCTCTGCAGGAACTTCTCCACTGCAGCCATAAACTCCTCAACTTTTCTTCATGGGGCAAATGGCCACATTGTTTAATGACTTCAAGGGTTGATCCTGGAATGACTCGTGCGAGTCTTTCAGCATTCCATGAAGGAACAACTCGGTCGTTATCACCAGTGATGATCAGAACTGTTTTTTAATTAAAAAAATATCATCAACCATGCTCAGTATTTAACTCAACATAAAGTAGAATGGAATAAGTTGTCACTTAAAACAGAAAGAAAGAAAGAAAAATGAAAAAGAAAGACTCATTATTTCACCATAAATTCTCCTTCAAGAACCAGTCTCCTAAAAACCCAAAGAACTGAAAAATAACAGGTGAATATAGAAATCAAATCTGCAACCACTTGATTAGCCCCATATATAGAATACAATATATCTCAGAAGATTGATAAGCAATTACGAATCCAACTCGCTAATCCCAATTTGATCTTAGGTCTGCACACAACTGTCCACAAGATTGACAGGAAAGCAAAAATAAATCTTGGCAAATCCCCAAAGCATTAACAGACCACCCTATCATTGCCACCATAAATTACGATATACAACCAATCACAAACGGCTTTATCCTATCCAACTTGCTAACTTCTCTGATCAGCTATTTGGAAAGCTCAAGATATTGGGAAAAAGAGAAAAAAATAAATAAATACATACATATAAATATATATACAGATAGCAATAGAAGGTTTAATGATATTCTGAACTTGTTTTATTAAATAATAATGAAATATATTTATAGAAGAAAAGAGGGGTAGTCAAACGCTCAAGTAAAAAACTGTATGATAAAGTCTGTCAAAACGAAATAAAATAAGCAGCTGCTTGAAAAACAAAAAAATTATCCGGAAATCAACTTTAAATGATGATGATGATATCCTAGACAAGCCAGCTAAAATTAAAATATAGGGGCCAACTAGGTATGCAAAATTTAAATCAATACTTGTACTGGTTAATCATAATTAGATAACGTGATCTCCTATATATATAATGAATACTGTCATCACCAGGACAGGATATCTGATGAAGTCTTTGAGTCACTGGGGGCTTCGTTTTAGATTCTTCATCCAGAAGCGTTGCTGCTGTGAATTCAACCAGCGCCCTATCCCAATCTTTAGTCCTCAATGGCTGCATTCAGTACCACCACCCAGGTGATTACTGACTTCAGATTACAAGACATAGAAATGAACAAGACAGACAATGTCCAAAAATTAGGACATTGCTGAGAGATTACCTTTGTATAACCATCAATAACATGTTCATCCACCCGATTTGGGTCATACCATGCATTTCGAACAGCAGCAATACCAAATTTATCAATCACCATCCTTACCTGTAACCAGTGTGAGGCAAGTGACTATTAGATAGGTAAATAGATCAGCCATCACGACACTTATACTATGTTGGTTTCAGCACCACAACTAATTTAACAAACCAACAAATATACACAAAAAGAGTCATCAACGAGAAAATTCTAAAAAGGCAACTGATCTAAATTGACCACCATACATATCACACCATGTACTTCAACTCTAAGCCAAAGGCCATGGATCCTAAATGTCAGTGAAAAGGGATGGTCCAGGATTCCACCTCATCGGAGAGGCTCTCATGAGCTCAGCAACAGTTGTATTTTAGCCAACAACCCCTTCTTATTCTTTAATTATAATATTAATCCAGTGATGATTCAATCTAGAAGGTCTTAAATGAACTAAAAACAAAGATTGTAATGCATTATGTATGAAAAAGTTTATTACCACAGTTGTGGCAAGAGGAGTACGCAGGACAGCTGACAAAAATTTCCAATACAGAGAGTTGAGCATATTTATCATACCCCTCATCATCTTGGTCATTGCTTCTGAAATGTATTTGGTGATCATCGACAAAACCTTGTAAAAGCCCAGAAATTGGATTCGCTCTGGAAGGAAAATTGTTGTTTTCTTTCATTTCGTTATCTTTTCTCACTTGATTTCTCTCAGAAATTTTAGGTGTGCTAAGCGGAGCTAAACTTGCTGGGGCAATAAGAATTAGAGCAGCAACGCGTTCAGGAGCTTCAAAATATGTATTAACTGCTACAAGTGATCCAGTTGAGTGCCTGACATGTCATTTTGAGAAAATATCAGCTTCAAAAGAAAACTAAGATCTCTGACCTCAGCAGGAAAAAGATACGATACAAAGAAAACAAAGGCCAAAAAAAGTATCACAACTTATTTTCTACCAGACACATCCAAATAAGCAATTCCGGAACCTCTATACTAGACTACCATTCTCAAGTGGTGAAACACAAAGTTATTAATTATATGCCTGAGACCAATGAAATCACCTTCATTTCCATAAAGCAACTAGGATTGTCAGATAAATAACAAATGCAAGACATGTGGGTGCAGGATTGCAATATATGATTTCCTCTTAAGTTTGCATCTTGTCAGGGCAACGATGGAAAGTATGATTTTCTTTTTTTAATGAATATCACCTGCTACCTCAATACAAAGTCACTCTCCCAAACAGATGACTCATTAGACATTCACATACCCCACCAGGATCGCTTTGTCAGCATTTAATAGATCAATGAAGTACAAGGTAACAAGCACTGAAAACACCATTGAGTATGGATTTAAAGATTTTGAGACATCAGTTCCTGGAGAAAAATTCACTCTCGATGTCAATCCAAAGGCTGGCCTGTCAAAAGCAAGAACTTTTGAACCGGAAACCTCAGCTAAAAGCTTTATAACCTTTTTCCATGAGAAAACTGATGCTCCAAAGCCATGCAACAGAATCATAGGAAAACCTAGCCCCTTAGTTTTATGAGGGAGCTGGGAAAGAGTCTGATTCTCGAACATGCTATATGCTTGAGATTCCCCATCATATATCTTATGGTGTATGTGTACTCCTTTGAACTCACAAAAACAACTGTCTGGATCAGCTGAAAGCTTTGGATCTACTAATTCATCTTGACCTATACCAGCTATCCCCTTCCTTTTCTTCTTTGTTCCGGTATCCAACAATTGCCCTGGGGAAAGGAGGTTCAACATAAAATGCTATAAAAAAGCCACATGTTCCATTGCCCTTGCTGTCTGAACCTGAGGGCCCAATTGTTCAGCCAGTCGCTACTATGAATTCCCGCTTGATTCACCAAGGGGAACGTGTGGTGCCACAAGTTTTAATCCAGTGGGATAGTCTCTCTTCACCAACACGGGAGAATCCTTAACTGAATTTTAGCAGCTTTATCCAACTTTTGACCTTGGGGACAAGGTCTCTTTCGCAGCAGGGGGCGATGTTATGGGCCAAGGAAAGCATCCGAATACTATGGGCCAGGAGATAATAGAGGAACTATCCCATGAGTCAAACAAGGGAGATACAGATGAGGTCCACGTCGCAGCACATGTGAGAAAAGACTCACGTGGAAACTTAGGCAGGAGTGAGGAGTACAAGTCATTAGAGGAAAGAGAGGAGGGTGTGGAATATGTGATTGATCTCTGATTTCTCTCTTCTTGTGCCTCTCATTCCCTCTGAATATTCTGTTCTTTCTCTGGTGTTGTCCCTCTCCTCGCCCGCTTTTCTGTCATCGCGTGTCTGTTGAGCTTGTATCTGGATACTATGCTGTGCTGAACGTTATATATATGCATAAATAAATTCAGATTATACAGACCTGCCTATCATTTGATTGCTTATTTTATAAGAACATTCCATTTGGTGCTTTCATTGAATATGGCAGAGGCGACGAGATTTAAAGATGTTCATGCAACATTTTTTGTGCCAAGTGCAGTTACTTTTTATTGATGAATGCTCATATTTGTGTTACTGTTAGATATTGAATATTAATATATCTTGAAAAAAAAAATTAAACCTTTGTTTGCCAGCTTGTAAGAAACGAGTTCTTTTTACTAAGCTTGTTGCAATTTAATTGAAACCGAAAGAGGAAAAATAAAGGTGATATGTGATTCACATTAATATGCCTGGATCGAGGTGATCCCCATTTGGAGGTTAAACAGATCATCATATCATAGTCTCGGCCCAAACACAACCAGGTCATAGTCTTCCGGCAATACACAGACCAGGGTTAGGTCAAATCCAGGGAACAAAAGAGAGAATGAAATAGTCCTTTTCATTGGCTTACTCGTTCTTTATTAATGGCATATAATGACCTTTTTTCAGGATAAATTTGCCCTTTGACCCCTAGAGAGAAAACAAAAGATGCAAAATTTAGGTTTTGTAAATATGAAAGTATTTTGTAGTAATCCAATTTGTTCCGTGCCAATTACTAAGCATAGGAGCAAAAGCAATGGTTTTCCGACATTTTATTTTATTTTTCCCGATAAACTTTTGGATGCATTTTAACCTTAAAGTGAAGATATTTTTTTCTTGTACTACTCAATGTAAGTTATCATGTCTCAAATTAGTTACAATGTTTTAGTTCCTTTCTCTCATGTCTCTAAAAATAATACTCCTCTATTTTTTAATATAAGATCTAATTATTAAGTTAATTTTAGTGTTAAATATATGACTTATTTGTTATATTTATTAATTTTTTCTAAATTATCCCTATAGATAATTTGTCAACTATAATTAAGTAAGTGAGAAAGGGAGAATATTAAAAAAGATGATTATGATATTTCAGAAAAAAAACATGTCATATTTTTTATAATTAACTAATTTACTTAACTTTTTTAATTTAATCAAATTAGTTAAATAGATCTTATATTAAGAATAGAAAGAGTAATTAATTTTAATCATATATTATTATCAGTCTAATACGGGTTTGGAAAAAAAAAAAAAAAGCTTTATGAACAGGGCGGAGGTGTTTTTTGTTTTTTTTGACCTAAACAGGACGGAGGTGTTTGCGAAATGTGAAAGTGGCTTTTTCTGAGGCATCCGCTTCATGTCTTCCATTTCCATCCACTCAAGCTCTGGGAATTCCAAAACACTCATCGTCTTTTATTATTTATAAAGTATTTTTAATATATTTTATGTAAAACAAGAAAAATCTTAAAATATATTAATTCTCTATTAAAATATAATATTTTTTAAATTTATTTCTATTTAATATACATTTTAAAAAATAACTATCGACACTGTTACAAATGAATAACAAAATAATAGATTTATATTAAAAATTTAATAAAATGAAAAAAGGACAAGAGGACTAGCTTCCCATCTTGCTGACCTCTTCCTTCCATCTAAAGCCACGTGGCGGTAGACATGAGTCACCGACTCAATTAATTAATGACGTCTTCATCAATAAAGCGTCCCAAATACGTGTACGAAGATCCACCCTCCATTACAGCCTTCCTACTCAACTCACTCATCTCCTTCAGCTTCTTCCTCAGCTCACTCTCCTCCTCCATCACTTCTTGTATACCTTTCTCTATTCTCTCTGCACTCACCACACCTGATTCCCCCCATTCTCGAACCCTATTCTATAATCTAAGGAGACCTCCACACCCAATTTCAACTCCCGCACCACTTCGAACGCATTCATTTCTTGGTCCGCGAACAGCGGCCACGTGGCTATGGGCACCCCGTAATATATACTCTCCAGTACCGAATTCCACCCACAGTGGGATACGAATCCTCCCACCGCCTCGTGTTGCAGGATTTGGGCCTGCGGAGCCCATCCTATTACTCTCCCACTCCCGGCCGTGCGCTCAAGAAACCCCTCCGGTAATACTTCTGCCAGGTCAGGGTAAGCGTAATCGCCGGGCGCCGTCACGGTGTCGCGTGGCGGTTTCCGTAGAGACCACAAGAAGTGGACCCCACTTCTCTCAAGAGCCCGTGCGATTTCCCTCACCTGATTACCGTCCTCAAAATATCCCCTGCTCCCGAAACACATGAATAAAACCGACGAAGGAGGTTGATCATTGAGCCACGCTAGCAAGTCCGATCCTTCTTGAACCATCTTGCTGAACCTGTCCTCCCCTAAGCTTAAGATGGGCCCCACCGGATAGAGCTTCGGAAGATCACCTTTGGAGAATGACTGGACGGCGTGGGGTTCAAGTTCCTCGAATGTGTTTACTATAATACATTTCACTTTTCTCAGCTCCTTTGCGCGATTGAAGAAAAATGAGTCCCACTCCTTCTCCAGCACAGCCATGGGGAAAACACTAGCAGGAACAAGGTTCGCGAAGCTTGGAATAGCAAACTCGGTGCCCGATTCCTTGAAGTTAAAAGCCGTCGTGTCCACGTTTTCCCGGTCCCTGATCGGGTGAATATGAAGCATGAACCCTAGAAATGCAGCACTGGCCGCAAAGAACACCATGGTGGGAACCCCGAACTCGTTGGCCACCTCAATCATGGAGGTGCAGAACATGTCCACGACGAAGCCGGCGAGCCGCATCGCGACGGGGCCGGATATGAGGTCGGACACAGCTTCTCTGATGCTGGGTTTGTGGCTTTCAATGAGACTGTCTATGAAGGAAGCTGGGTGACTGGACTGATCAGAGTTGGCGTGAGGGTCGTGGTGTGTAGGAAGGAGGATGAAGCGGAGATGTTCAGGGACGGAAAGTGAAGAGGTGAGGGATTGCGTGTAGGAGTGGACGGCAGAGTCAAACGGTGCTTGGATCAGGAGGACGGTGATTGAAAGGTGTTCGTTTTGTTTGATGAGAAGCTTGGCGAACTCGATGGTGGACACCATGTGACCTATGGCAGGAAGAGGCACAAACACGAGCTGCGATTTCTTTATCATGGTGCTCGCAAATGAATAATTATAATGAATCAATCTGCTAAATTTTGGTCAGCACGATAGGATATTGAAATATTACAGAAATCTTGCGAGTGATCGATGAAATCTATATGAAAGGTTTATGCGAAGTCGGAGAGGGCAGAGGGCAGAGGGCGAGAGCTTGTGACGTATACAGAGGGGGAAACAGGGAGAGAAAGGAGGAAGAAGGTGTTACTATAGATCTCAGATGTCGGAAAGTGGTTGGGATTAAAAGCAGTGTGAGAACTGGGAAGCTGATGATAACCAAGGTGCATGGCAGGTAAGGAACGCGGTGCAATTATGTGCTCCTGGGTACCATTTATACACCTGAGAAAGATTGCTGTCTCCTTTTTTTTTTTAAATAAAATAAAATAAAAAGATTTTAAATTTAAGACTTAAATTACATGTACGATTAATTATTCTATTATTATATACTATCTCCCGTCTTTAATATAAGAGTTAGTTGAGGATTGGATTTGTTTCAACTTACTCCATCTCTCGTCTTTCCAAAATATCCATATTTATTTTAAGGGGTTTCTAATACAAAGAGATAATTCTAATAATTCAAATCTATATGATATTGAGAATGATACTTTAAGGGCCTGTTTGGTTTGAGGTGAGGGGAGGGGAGGGGAGGGGAGGGGAGGTTTCATCCTCATCTTGTTTGGTTTGATTAAAAAGAAGGGGAGGAGAGGGTATTTAATGATATATTGTTTGGTTCAAGGAGGGGAGGGAAGGGATAGTAATAATCAATTTACCATTTTACCCTTACATATTAGTTTATGTTTTTATTGATATATTATATAAATTAATTTACATCTAAATTTAAATTATATAATTTAATAAAAATTCAGTCTTATCATGTTAATATGTGTATTAAAAAATTGGTATAGTAATTTTTTATTCTAATTAATATAATAATATATTTAAAATAATCAAATTAACAAATTTTATATGCTCTAAGAAAAATGAAATTTTATTTTCTTTAGGCTATCTTTTTTTCCAGCTTTAAAATATATTTAATAAATAATATATTTATAAAAAAAATTAATTTTATAATATTATAATTTTTTATTTTTAAATAATTTTTATAATATATTTTTAATTATAATAATGTATTTATTTTTTATTTTTTTTACTTAGGATAATATATTTTTTATTTAAAATAAATATTATAATAATATATTTTATAGGTAGAAGTGGAATATTAAAAAAATCATAAAGGCATAATGGTCCAAAATTTGAACTCCCCTCCAAAAACCCCCAATTTGAAGGGGAGCCAAAATGGGGGGAGGGGACATTTTAGCTCCCCTCCCCTCCAAAATTTTTAACCAAATGAGAGGAGGGGCTCATTTTCCTTTCCCTCCCCTCCTCCCAACCAAACACACCCATATAACAAATAAATAATTTAACTAATTTTTTAAATATTTTTAAATTAATTAGCTTTTTTCCAGTGTCTAAAATTAATTTGTTAGGTTGAAGGTAATATACAGATTACGCAACATTTAATGTGCTGCTCCCCTTGGTACCAGAGGTGAAACCTGCTTGCTAATGTGGGGTTGGGACGGGGGGGAGCCTTGTTTCCCCTCCACCAATTGATGATATGACAGCCAGCTAGTTGATAGGGCATGAATCATGTCCCACGTCACGCAATAATCTGGTCGGAGAGCGTCCTTCTTCATGAATTAAATGGCAGTACTTTTATATTATGCACGCAAACCCACATGTTCTCAAGAGACGTTCTCATCCTCTACCCTATTCGCCTCTTTTTTATAACCATGACATCAATATTGGAATGGCTTACATTTAATCTTTTATAAAATTAATATCAAAATGTTAAATTATAAATTAAAAATAATTAACTAAATTTTTGCATAAAATTAAATCTGAATCACTTATATATTAATCTTATAGTTAGAAAAGGAAGAAGATGATGGGAAAGGAGCAGGAGCGGAGAGTTCCTCCTCCTACCAGTCAATAACACAGTCAGCTGCCGGGACCGCATTCTGTGCTCATCAGGCTGATGAGCACGGCATGCTAGCATTTTGAATGCTGAACAGTGTGTGACTTCTTTTTTTTAACTTTTTTTCCCCTCTTTGTTCACCACAAAAAAATGATATTTATGATTTTTAATACAAGAGTTTGTTTGACTTTTATTTTGATCTTAAATACTCTTCCGGTTCTTAATATAGGACCCAATTCTTGAGTTGGTTTTGGTCCTAAATATAAGACCCATTTATCATATTTATCAATTTTCTCTAAATTACCCCTATGGATACCCCCAACCATAGTCAAGTAGAAGAGGAAGATAAGGTATTAAGAAAGATGATTATGGTGTTTTAGGAAAAATGTGTCACTTTTCTTATAATTAACTAACTTACCTAACTTCCTTAATCTAATCAAATTAGTTAAATGGGTCTTATATTAAGGACCGGAGAAGTATAATATTTCAATCCACTTTATTTCTCATATTTATCTATTTTTTCTCAAAATAATCATTATAATAATAATAGTTTTAACTAATACATTTGATCAGTAAGAATATTTTAGAAAAGGCAAAACCTATTTATTCCAAATAATTAACTTAACTATTTTTTTTAATCTATTCAAATTAATCAATTAACTCTTATATTAAGGACCAAATATATTATATATTAAAATTATTTTTGAATTAAGTTTCATCGAATACTCTAAAATAATTTATCATGTGTATTCAATAAAAATACTGGATGTATCTAAACAATATTTTAAAGCGTTGGATGGATCACACAATATTTTAGAATACTAGATACATTTGATAAAATATTTGTGTGATGGATGAATCAAAAAATATTTCTAAGATGCTGAACTTGCTTGAAAAATAATTTAGGGTGTTGGATAATTGTAGCAGAAAATACTTTAAGATATGGGACACATCTTAAAAAAATATTTTAGTGTGTTAGATGAAACTGAAAGTTAAGCCAAAAATAATTTGTATGCATATATTTTTTTAATAAAAAAGACAAAAAAAGGGGAAACCAAAAAAAAAAAAAAAAACTAAGGTCACACTACTCAGCAGCCTGATAAGCACAGAATGCGGAATGCGAACTGCGGATGGGTCAGCTGCCCTCCCACGCACGCTTTATCTGAACATTATAGCTGGATTTATATTAGTTCAAATTAAATTATAATAAACGAACATTTTGGTTAAAAACCTCGAATTATAATAAAGAAAAGTGAAAAAAATACTGTATAAAATACTATTTATCAACCATTAATGATTCATTGAAATTTAAGATGAACTTGGTACATGATATGATTTTACTTCCCTTTCTATCCTTTGTTCTCATATTTCATGTACAATTGGCACTTTCAAAATTTATTTTTTCTCTCAAGTTATTTATACTTTTTGAAAAATATGGTCAGACCTAATCTTCTTTATTCAGAGTCAAAAAAGTGACTATAGAGTATGATGGAATAAAATAATTTAACCGCAGCGTCTTAACTAATTAAGGACAATATCGAAATTATGCTTCACTAAACAAAAAATAGTGGCACCTTCAAATTTTATTTAGTCTCTTCAAAAATTATTTCCATTTTTATACATTTAAGAGTCATTACAGCACCACTGCCAATAAAATCCAACTCATCAATTCTTCCCGTCCTCTGTAATTTTTCAACCCTAACATACAGATGTCCTATACCAAGAGCAAAAACCAAGTCATTTTTCCAACAGGAATCCATCCAAGTAATATAACAGAAATCCACACCAGTTAGTCAAGAGAAGTCTATTTTAATTTATTGGCTCCATCTGCTTCTCATAAAAACAAAAATATCCTAATTAATTAGCATCTTGATATCCGGATCCCTTACTAATTAACCATTCCCTCTTATCCGTGGTCCTATCTCATAAACTAATGTAGTGTATGTGGACACCCTTTAATTACTCTCTATGCTTGTGCCTCTTCAAATCTATAACCATCTTTGTGCCCTTTAAAAACACTGGCTCCACACTTTGGACCTTCATTATTGGATGGCTTTCATCAACTTGTATCGTATTTCCCTTATGAAATATCAGTGTACCTTCTAAATGAGATTTTAAATTTATTTCATGATCTGAAAACTTGAGTTAATGATACTCCTCCGGTCCTTAATATAGGACCCAATTCTTGAGTTGGTTTTGATCCTAAATGTAAGAACCCATTTCTCATATTTATCAATTTTCTCTAAATTACCCCTATAGATACTCCCTCAACCGTAATTAAATAGAAGAGGGAGATGGGGTATTAAGAAAGATGATCATGGTGTTTTAGGAAAAATGTGTCACTTTTCTTATAATTAACTAACTTACCTAACTTTCTTAATCTAATCAAATTAGTTAAATGGGTCTTATATTAAGGACCGGAGGAGTATCTTACTTCTGTTATGCAGAGGTTTAACTGTGCTCTACATTTACCACACTCAGAGAACATGTGTATCAGAAAGAATCCCACCACAATTGTTCAATTAAGATATTTTTTTCCCCCTCAAATCGTCATAGGAATATAATTTAACTACGAATATATATGATGCGAAGATGTTGAGTTCCTAACGTAATTTTGAGGTTCAATGGTTAATGAGTCGCTATAATGAGAGGGATATCTCTTGGTTCAATGCTACGAGAGGGGTCTTCTAACTTTGAAGATGGATATTTCTTCCTTTCGGCGACCAAGTCGAGGTTGACGGTACAGGAATAAGAGAGCAGAGAACAAAGGATAGATATTTCTTGAACTGGAGATTTCTTCCTAATTGGCCACGATATGAAAATTTCTGCAAGTCCATTAGTTGAAACTCGATCGAGATTTATGTCTTCCTCTCTCTCAGCCACGACATGAGAACTTGTTCTGCAACTCGATTCGTTCTCCATGGTCCATCTGATCTCAACCATGCATGGGATTATTTAATTTCTTATTTTTGACCTCTCATTATTTTTTTCCAACAAGGTCAAATGTGTCTTCTTTTCGCTTTAAAACAATATTCAATTATATCTTTATTTTGTCTTTATTATACGGATCAAACTCCAACTTATAAGACCTCTGGTTGCTTTGGAGGTGTTTGGCAAGTGATAAAAGTGTTTTCAAAAAGTTTTTTTTTTTATAAATCGAGATAAACTCTTCTGCATATTTATTTTATATATTGTAAAATTATTTTTAAAACCATGGTTTGATATTTATCCAAACACTATTTCTGTCCCTTGGATTCATACTCTCTCTCTCTTCAAATTCTTGCTACTGAGTGCACATAATAAAGAATAGTCTTTAAGAGTAGTTTAATTTCAATATAAATAATTATTAAAAATAAAAATTTTAAAAAAAATCGACACACATTTTTTAATAAATAGTTAGCTTAACTCGTTTATGTACTCACAGTTTATATTAATAGTTACGGGTTCAGATTATAATTTTAAAACAAAAGAGATATAAAATGAAATGAAATAAATGCCAAGACGATGATGACATATAAATAGTGTTCCTAACAAGAGAATTGTATTACATAACAATTGCAAAGACCTTTCATACATATAGAATGCTTTTAAGGACATATAAATAGCAGTTAGCGCACGCCTTTGAAGTGAAAGTGATGATAGGAGCTTCTTCTAATATAATACTACCTCCGGTCCTAATTATAAAACCCAGTTGACTTATTTGAGGAGATTAAGGAAGTAAGTTAAGTTAGTTATTTGTAATAAATAAGTGTTGTCATTCCTAAAATATCCTTGCTAATTAAGTATATTGGCCAGAACTATCATTATTAGAAGGATTATCTTGAAAAAAAATACATAAATATGGGAGAGAAAATAGGTTGGGGTCTTATAATTAGGACCAAACAAAAAGTCAAACAGGGTCTTATAATAAGGACCGGAGGTAGTAATATGTTTAGATTGGCTTTTTAAAAGTACAACTTCCGATCCTTAATATAAGAGCTTGTTTAAATTTTATTTGATCCTAAATATATGAATTTAATCTTTTTTGTCTCTCATATTTATTATTTTTTTTACAAGATAGTCCTTATAATAATGATAGTTCTAGCTAATAAATTTGATTAACAAGGATATTTTAGAAAAGATAATATTTATTTATTACAAATAGCTAACGTAACTAATTTTCTTAATCTACTCAAATTAGTCAACTAACTTTGATATTCAAAACTGGAAGTAGTATAACAATAGCTTCTAATTATACGAGCAATGCCTGGCAATGGGCATCTTTCTAGAGAGATAATAAAAGAATCACAAGAAGATTTTATTTTATTTTTTTTAAAAAGCTGGGATAGAAATAACAAAATATCTATTAATAACTTAACAAAAACCATCGCTGAAACAAAAACTTAACAAACTTAAACAATAACTTGCAAATATTTTAAATCAAAACTCTAAACCCAACCATCTTATCTCCCAAAAACAACTCATAAAACAAACTTGATTAGGACACATTACGACCCTTAGGTACGACAAAAAGGACAAGGAAAGTGATTTGAACAAGAACTGAAAGGCAATACCCTCCTCCTATTTTGCTTTTACTCGTTAATTATTCGAATAAAACACAACTGTAAATATGCAAATATGGAACGTTCCATCTCTCTCGCAGATGACTGATGAGAACTTCAATCATAATTCAGAATATCACGAACAAAGCGTCCCAGATAGGAGAAGGAAGATCCACCCTCCATCAAAGCCTTCTTGCTCATCTCGCTCATCTCCTTCACCTTCTTCCTCACCTCACGCTCCTTCTCCATCACTTCTTTTATTCCTTCCTCTATCCTCTCTGCACTTATCACCCCCGATTTGCTTACATTATTGCCCCCTTTCCCCCTGTAATCCAATGAGATCTCCACACTCATCTTCAACTCGCGCACCAATTGGAATGCGTTCGTTTGTTGCTCCGCATAAAGCGGCCACGTGGCGATGGGCACACCGTAGTGTACACTCTCCAGTATCGAATTCCACCCGCAATGAGACACAAAGCCTCCCACCGCCCTGTGGGCCAAGATCTGGGCCTGGGGCGCCCATCCTATGACTCTTCCAATCTCAGCCGTCCGCTTCAAGAATCCTTCGGGTAGTACTTCTTCCAGGTCGGAGTAATCACCCGGCGCTTCCACCGAGCCCTTGGGTGGGGGTTTCCGTAGAGACCACACGAAGTGGACCCTACTTGTTTCAAGAGCGCGTGCAATTTCCTTCACTTGATTATCCTCATCGAAATAACCCCTACTTCCAAAGCACAAGAATAGAACAGACGAAGTAGGTTGATCATCAAGCCACTTCATGACATGATCTGATCCTTGTGGAACTGTCCTGTTTTCCCCTGCGCTTAAGATGGGTCCCACGGGATAAACGGTGAGATCACTGTTGGAGAATGACTGAACTGCATGGGATTCGAGCTCCTCGAACGTATTCACAATTACGCCCTTTGCTTTCTTAATCCTGCATGCATGGCTGAAGAAAAATTTCGCCCATTCCTTGTCCAACATAACACTTGGGAAAACATTGGCAGGAACATGGCTATCGAAACTCGGGATCGCAAACGCAGTGCCCGACTCCGTGAAGTTAAGCGCAGTCGTATCAACTTTCTCTCGCTCCCTGAGGGTGTGAACATGAAGCGAGAAGCCCAGAAAAGCAGCGCTCGATGTGAAGAAGACGATGGCCGGAACACGGAACTCGGCGGCTACATCAATCATGGTGGTGCAAAACATATCCACCACGAAGCCGGCAAGGCGGGGCGAGTCAGGGGCCGAGATGAGTTTGGACACGGCATCTCTGACGTCGAGCTTCTGGCTTTCGATGAGAGAGTCCAAGAAGGAAGATAGATGAAGAGGGTGAGATCTGGTAGGGTTGGGGTGCGGAGGAAGGAGAGTGAACCGAAGACGAGTTGGGAAGGAACCGGAAGAAGTGAGGGAGTGGATGTAGGCATCGACGGCGTCGTCAAATGGTGGTTTGATGACGAGGAGGGTGATGGAAAGGCGTTGATAGTGGGTGATGAGAAGCTTAGCGAATTCGACGAGGGATACAAGGTGACCCATGCCGGGACACGGCACAAAAACGAGCTGCGATTTCATGGCCGTGGTGCGCACGTACAAGTGAATAATGAAACGATCTGCTTAACTCTGGTGAAGATGGTTAGCAGTCTTGCAGAGTAGAGTAGACAGCAGCGAATCAACGAGGTTGTCGAGAAATAAAGGGCTCCATCACGTCGGATCCTTCTTTGAACCATCTTGGTGTCCTTGGCCTCCCCTACACTTAAGATGGGCCCCACCGGATAGACCTTAGGAAGATCACTGTTGGAGAGTGACTGGACAGCGTGGCGATTTAACTTATATGAAACAGTTATATATGAGACACATAAATATAAGAGAGGACGAGAGAGCTTGAAGTTGATGCATATCGAAGAATGCATGTGAGAGGTTACAATTGCACGTGGAGCAATTTTTCTTTTTTGGAGTTCATTGGCGTCATTTATATATGATGTTCGGATCATGAGAAATGTGTTTGTTATGGATTTTTTTAAAGAATATGTGTTGCGAATAAAATATTGTAACAAATTATTTGTGTTTTTAAAATAAATTTGTAATAAGATAGAAATCATCGTTCTTAAAAGATAAATATATGCTATTTCGGTCTTCAAGCTCGGGATGGCAAACTCGGCGCCGGAGTCCTTGAAATTAAACGCAGTCGTATCAACGCCGTCTCGTTCTCGGAGCGTGTGAGTATGAAGCATGTACCCGAGGAACGCGGCACTTGCAGTGAAGAATCCGACGGTTGGAACTCCGAACTCGTTGGCGACGTCGATCATGGTCGAGCAGTACATGTCGACCACGAACCGGGCAAGTCGAGGCGAGTCGGTGCCTGAGATGAGGGCGGACACGGCTTGTGTGACGTTGGGTTTCTGGTTTTCAACGAGAGAGTCGATGAAGGAAGCTGGATTAATAAGATGGTGATCGGTGTTAGGGTCGTGGAGCGGAGGTAGGAGAATGAAGCGGAGACGTTTTGGGAAGGAAAGGGAAGAGGTGAGGTGAAGCGTGTAGGTGTCGCCGGTTGGGTCATTCGGTGCTTTGATTATGAGGAGGGTGATAGAAAGATTTTCGTGGCGGTTGACGAGGCGCTTAGCGAACTCGACGGTGGGCACTAGGTGACTTGTGCCTGGTATGGGCACAAAAACTAGCTGCGATTTCTTCATCCTATTGCGTGTCTGGTGAATGATGAATGGGAGTGCTTCGATCAGTCTTGCAGGTGAGAAAGTTATAGGAAAGGATTATACTCCTCCGGTCCTTAATATAGGACTCAATTCTTGAGTTGGTTTTGATCCTAAATATAAGGCCCATTTCTCATATTTATCAATTTTCTCTAAATTACCCCTATATATACTCCTTCAACCATAATCAAGTAGAAGAGGGAGATGAGGTATTAAGAAAGATGATTATGGTGTTTTAGGAAAAATGTGTCACTTTTCTTATAATTAACTAACTTACCTAACTTCCTTAATCTAATCAAATTAGTTAAATGGGTCTTATATTAAGGATCGGAGGAGTATGAGAGGCAGGCTCATACCAGAAAATAGTTACTGTTCTGTTACTTGGCTTCTTAACTTAGTTAATTTGTTCAAACAGAAGAAAAAAGAACTGAGAGCTATAATATCATGATTTAGATGAAAAGAGGGAAAGAGAAAAGGTCCGTCTGGAGAGTAGGTGGGAATAGTTTCTTGTGTTGTTCATAATATTGGAAGTCCGTGGACATATAGGCGTGGAAACTGGAAAGCCACATAACTAAGCCAGCTAATGGACAAGTAAACTAGTTTTTTTTTTTGCCAGCAGACAAGTAAACTAGTTAAGTTAATAGATAACTTAACTATTAACAGAACAGCAACTATTTTATTGATTGAGTCTTTCATGAGATTAATTAAGAAAATCTGCATCGTTTTTTTAATTTTCCGTTAATAAGAGTCTTGGGCATGGACTATGGACTGTGGAGTCTTTTCTTGTTTTTTGGTCTGTGGAGTCTACTTTTGGATGACCACACAGCGTCTTCTTTTTTCGTAAAGAAAGGGTTAAGTCCGAAAATATATCAAAAATTAAATGATGGGATAATTGAATCTCAAATAATCATTTTTCACTGTAATTTGCAGGTATTAAGAAGTTTAAAAGGCCTACAACACGTAACAGAATATTCTTTTGCAGTTTGAAAATGCTGGGTGGGTTAAGTCCCTCCGCCAACGGGATTAACTTTGTTCTGGGCAATCTTATCTTCTTATAATGGCGAAGTGATCGTTTAATAATTTGTTTAATTAATAATAGTAACAAATGGATGCTAGGCTTTACACGCATCATATGTAGCTAACCCACAACTCTCTTTTTCATGGTCCAAGTCATTGTTAATGTTAAGCTTATTCATGGCATAAACATTCTTGGTCCATATGTGATGTGAATCTAATACGTATGACGACTCTAGCGATTTGTCTTTGTGTACCAACTAACGTTTCCTTAGGCACTAATCACAAAAGAGAACCTTTTTGCAAGGGTTCAAAAAGGGCTTTTTTTTACGGCAGTTTTTAAACTAGTGTAGAAAGTCTTAAACTTTCCGTAGCAATTGCATAACTCACTAGAAGGAAAAAAGTATTTCCTACAATTGTTCTTTTATTCCGGTATTAAAAAGTGAAGGAGAAAAAAGTCCTCTTTCTACCCTTCTAGTTGGAGCCGATGTAAAAAAATTGACATTTAATTATTTTTAAAAATGGGACAGGTTTTCCTGGGTGCATGTGATTTTTTTTTAAAATGCCTAAAATAAAAAATAATACCCTTTATTAAAAAATAATAATAAACAAAAATATGCTCTACAATTTACATATTTAATGAACAGACAAATGAAAGTTTAATTCAGGAATTACATAATACCAAAAGATTCACAACATACAAAATACAACAAAATTACGTAATAGTTACCCAAGCTACATATGATATCCCGCATTCATAGCTGTGTGTCAATGTTGCAAATATATAAAAGCATACTTCACACAATTTGTATCATCTTTAATTAAAATTTCAAGCATATCGTCAATAGGAGCAATTTATAACTACAAGCTCAGGAGTAATATAAGAAACCCCAACAATAATATCCACTTTGGCGCATGTAAACTTCGGTTTCAGCATCTCCAAGAGCCACCGTTTATATTTTGCTATACCAAACAATGAAATGCCAGATATTTAATCATATTAGGAACTGCACCGGTTTGCAATCTTTCAACAAATAAACACACGATGCAGCAAATCCACTCCTATTATTCCTATACCCTATCTTCATTTAGACAAATATCGAAGTGATAACCAAAATAATCATATTAGTTGACCTTGGCTCTGAATAATTTTATGACTCCAACTTGTCTCATATCAGAAACCTTTCTTACCTACAAAGCAGAGTAAGCTCAAGTAATGAGGCCAGGACAAGTGGATGCCACTTACTCTGTGATCCTTGAGGTTACTTAAATACCAAGGTGGTATCGCCAGAGGCAAAAACTATGAAAGCAGGAATTAGAATTGGCATCCAAGAGGAGGATGGTCTTTGTGGTACGAGCTATTCCAACATAGAAAGATAAAAATAGCAAAGAAAATTGAACACAAGCATGTGAATTAGACAATTAGTCATAAAAATATAGAGGAAGCCAAGGAGAGACGTACAAGATAAAGGGGAAATTGGACTACAAGAAAACCTCAATGGAGAAGCTGAAAGTATGATGCCTAAAAGGAAGAGAGAAAAAGCTCACAATGACTTCCCCAAGCGACTAGTACACAAATATGACCTTTGATATGATATATGACATATATTGCTCATCCCCTTTCAGCATTGTGGCATTCATATGATATATGAGCTACTCCCAAAAGACTGATAAGCAGGCAACAAAACAGAGACGTAATCATGCCCCCCCCGGGGGAGATGAACAGTAAGATCAGGAAGGACCGAATCTGCATATCGGAGTATAGCATTGGTCAACTCATCACGGCAAAACTTAAGAATAGGAATACCATTCAACCATTTATTTGCTTACGGCACACCGAAAAAGGACCGAATCGGTAAAGGTGAAAAACAAGAATGAAGAACGAACTCAGACACTCACCCAAATGACGCATAAAATCTGCAAAATGCAAATCAAAGGCGGAGAGAACGAGCGAGACTAAGGAAGAGAGAACGACGACGATCGACGACAACGGAGTAGGTGGCGGTGGCGGTGGGCGGTGGAGCAGGCGCGAGCAAGCAGAGGCTACAACACGCGTCAAGAAGAGCGGGTGAAGTGAAAAAACGACGGGTAATTTCGCAGATTCCAGACTCCAGAACAACTTTTATTTTCTAAGGAAAAAGTGACTACCGATTAATCGTACCTGTTTGGATATTATCGCAAACTTGTGGTTTGAACTTTGAAGTTGGAGTTCTTTAAATTATATTTTCGTTGTAACATATTTTTGACAATTTTTAACGTTATTTGCTTGTCTTGTATTCTAAATTAAAAAAAAATCAAATATATTTATCAAACGCCTTTATTATATTTGTCTTGGAAATCACGTATTAGAAATGCATATTTTGGGATAAAACTTCTAACAAATTTAACAAGCTGAACTAAATTTGATGCAAAGAAGACTGAATGGAATGCGATGTGAACAAACACCCAAGATGTTTTGCGCCATAAACAAAATCAAGTAATAAAAACATGATAAGTGTAACTAAAGGAACAAAATTCTGAGGCCGCAGATACATAATTAAAAACATCATTAGCTAGTGATATTCATTGTTCTTTTGTACACAAGTAGCTTCCTTCGGAGACCAGTGCTTTGTTCAGGTGATCACCGAGAGACATGTAGATTTTGCTCCGTCAGCAGGCAAAAGTGGAGATATCTTACCTGAACTTTTTTTTTTTTTGCCAGATAAATGAACATATATAAACGGCTCAATCATATGATTCCAAAATAATCACATATCTATTTATATAAATAAAATTATACAAAATAGGCATCCAATCATAATTGTCCCAAATGAGAATTTCACTCCCAATTCAGTATGTCATGAATAAAGCGTCCCACATGAGTGTAGGAAGATCCACCCTCCATCCAAGCCCTCTTGCTCAACTCACTCATATGCTTCACCTTCTTTCTCACCTCACTCTCTCTCTCCATCGCTTGTTTTATGCCTTTCTCTATTCTCTCTGCACTTACCACACTGCCCAACACTCTCCGGTAATCGGAGCAGATCTCCACCCCCAGCTTCAACTCACGCACCATTTCGAATGCATTCAATTGTTGCTCTGAATAAAGCGGCCACGTCGCAATCGGCACACCGTAATATATACTCTCCAGTATTGAATTCCACCCGCAGTGCGATACAAAACCCCCTACTGCTCTGTGAGCCAGAATCTGGGGCTGTGGAGCCCACCCTATGACTCTCCCAATCTCAGCCGTCCGCTCTAAGAATCCCTCCGCTAATACTTCTTCCAGCTCTGAGTCTGAGTAATCTGTCGGCGCTGCCGCCGCCGATCCCTTGGGCGGCGGCTTCCGTAAAGACCACAGGAAGTGCACTCCACTTCTTTCCAGAGCTCTTGCGATTTCTCTCACCTGCTTCTGCTCATCAAAATAACCGTCACTTCCGAAGCACAAGAATAGAACTGATGAAGGAGGTCGATCATCAAGCCACTCCATCACATGATCTGATCTCTGTGTGATCGTCACCTTGGTGTCCCTTACATTTAAGATCGGTCCCATTGGATAAATGGCGACATCTTTTTTGGTTCTGGAGAATGAGTGAATCGCATGGGGCTCAAGCTCCTCGAATGTATTTACTATTATGCCCTTTGCTTTCTTCATCCTGCTCGCATGGTTTAATAAACGCAGCGTCCACTCTTTGTCGAACATAACAGTAGGGAAATGACTGACAGGAACAGGGTTCTCGTAACTCGGGATTGCAAACTCAGTGCCCGAGTCATTGGAGTTAAGCTCAGTCGTGTCCACGTTGTCTCGCTCCCGGAGTGTGTGGATATGAAGCTTGAAGCCCAGAAAAGCAGCGCCCGAGGTGAAGAACACCATGGAAGGAACCCCGAACTCGGTGGCCACATCAATCATGGTTGTGCAGAACATGTCCACAACGAATCCGGCGAGCCGAGGCGAGTCGGGTGAGGAGTTGAGTTTGGACACGGCGTCTCTGACGTTGGGTTTCTGGGTTTGGACGAGAGAGTCCAGAAAAGAAGAGGGATGAAGAGTCTGAGAGTTGGTGGGGTCGGGGTGCGGAGGAAGGAGAGTGAACTGAAGACGTTCTGAAAAGGAGAGAGAGGAAGTGAGGGAGTGGATGTAGGCTTGGACGTTGGGATCAATTGGTGCTCTTATGATGAGGACGGTGATGGAAAGGTGTTGGTGGCGGTTGATGAGAAGCCTGGCGAACTCGACGGCGGAGACGACATGACCCATACCAGGACAGGGCACGAAAACAAGCTGCGATTTCTTCATCCCCGTGCGTCTGAGTGAATAATGAACCCTAGGCTCTGGTTTGTTTTAGTGGAGGTGAAGAGCCATTAATCAAAGCAATCTTGGTCCACGTGAGAGCGATTTGTCATGTGTTACATTACAGCTGTCCATCAGTACGTGTCTCGTGGGGTAGACGAGCTGAGTAATAAATGCACATTTTATAATTAATAAATAGGTGTATATTTTAAGAAATATTAGATTGAATTTATGCATCTATACGACTATACCTATATTTAATTCTTTTTAATACTTCTCATGTTCTCTTGATAAGAACCTTTTAATTAAATAAATTAAAAGTAATAAATATATACAAAATTTAAATATGTCCTTATTTGATAATGAGAAAACAAATGAGGGATAGAAATACTAGTAATAAAATAAAAAATTAAAGAAAATAAAATAAAATAAAAAGATGAGGAAAGAGAATAAAAACGACTACAACAACTCAAATTTTAGGATTTTATAAATAGTACATGGAGTATTATTTTTCATTTTATGCAAATTTAATTATGAGGATAAAAAGATTTCTCCACAAAAATCTTCTTACATTTTTTTTTGGGAAAGAAGGACGAGCTAGGTTTGAAGGAGAAAAAATAAAATCCCAAAAAGCTCATGCAGTTGCTGTATTAGATCTTCCAGCAGTTGTGGCCTCTTTGTCCTCCAATAATATAGCTAGACATTTAGTCGGAGCCTTTGGAACCAAAACTATATCAGTGTAGTCACCATGACCTATCTTAGCCAAAAAATCAGCACACTCAATAATAGTCCTACTAGTGTGATGGAGCGTCACTTCCCCCTTTCTAAAAACCAAGTCCCTTGTGTCATTTATAACCGGTTGAAGGGGATTATCTGCTGCACACATGCGCATGATAAGGTCGCATGCCTCTAAAGAGTCAGAATAGACCATGATTTTGGCATATCCCAGCTGTTTGGCCACTTCCAATTCCAAGCCTGTTCGGATGGCTTCTAGTTTTGTTTCAGTGATTGAAGAGCATCCTAAACCTTTCCTGAAGCCCATTAACCAATCTCTTTCAGAGTTCCTAATTAAACCACCACATGCTGCACTCTGTTGTTGTTTGACTAACCCGTTCATATCAACCCAGACTGCATCCTGTGGCTGTGGAGTCCATCTTCTCTCTTTTGCTGCAGGAATGCTGAACACTTGATGGCGAAGCTTATTATTAATGGAGCACTCCATAAGTAAATTGAGACACCTATGTATTAATTCTCTTGCACTCATACTCGTGCCATCAAAAACAAAGTATTTTTTTTTATATATATTTTGCAGATAATATGAAGTAGATTTCTCGAAAGCTAAATAACAGAAATTAAAGCAACACGCCCCGCTTGTGGCGTGAGATGAAGTGAGGTCTTAATCGCGATAGAGGAACGGCCACATTTGCAAACGAGTGAAAAAGCCCACATCTCAATTTTTTGTTGTGTGGCACAGAACATAGGGCGGATCCCCACCTCCCCACACTAAAGTCCAAAGAACCTCCTTTAATGACAGCCCATTCCTAAACATTCAAAGTCCAGGGCGAAGAAGATGCAGCCATTAAAATGATGAGCAAAATCAAGGAGGTCATTAACAGAATAGAAAGAGCCGTAACATTAGGAAAGCAAATGATGCAAAATTTCCAATCAAACGGGAAAAATAATTAATCCATGTCCCGTTAGCAAATTAAACTTCAAAAGCTTGTGCTAATTAATCAAAGTTTGAATTATTTGGTTGGGTTAATCTTCCATAGGGTTGTGTGATGATAGAAAGGAAAAGAAATGGAGAGCACAAGACAACTATGGGCATAAAAATTTGGAACGAAGCAAAAGGAAGAAATTTAATTTGTAAGAGTAAACCGTGGGCTTATCCAGAAAAACATCTCTTAACTGATGAGCACCTAAAACAAAACCCCTAAATATGATACTAGTATATTACATGCTATATCCCATTTTATTTAAAAGATTGGTCATTTTTGGATAAGCTGCATAAAATTAAAGGAAGCATTCAATATATATATATATATATATATTCTTCTGGTCCTTAATATAAGACCCATTTAACTAATTTGATTAGATTAAGGAAGTTAGGCAAGTTAATTAATTATAAAAAATGTGACACATTTTTCCTAAAATACTATAATCATCTTTCTTAATACCCCCTCTTCCTCTTCTAGTTGATTATGATTGATGGAGTATCCATAACGGTAATTTAGAAAAAATTAATAAATATGATAAATGGGTCTTATATTTAAGACCAAAACCAACTCAACAATTAGGTCTTATATTAAAGATCGGAGGAGTATATATATCTTGAAGCAAACATTCAAGTTGCTAAAGCAGCTCCACAAGAATGTAATAAACAGAAGTTGCCATTAAATTCCACTTCTAACTTTCGATGTCAATGGCAATTACAGAGGAAAAAACAAGAAATTTGAGTTTGGTAGCTGTCAATTCATACAATAATCATTACTATCATCACCGCATGGAGGGATTTGGAAGTGGAATCATTGAGGTCTGGGTTATAAATGATCTCCGAAATATATTAATATATTTATAATCGTTGGGCCTCACAAAACCATGCAAAAACCAATAGAAAATTTTCAGGAAAATTAACGGACTGTAACAATCAAGCAGAGCAGAAGTAGATTAGAAAAGGAAGGAAATCAACCCCAAAAGAAAAAAACAAAAAGCTCACAGTAACGCTTCATAACCCCAATCAGCAATATAAGGGATGAAAAACGAGAAACCCAAATCATACGGGAATGAATATGGAAACCCAGATCAGATCCTTAAAGTATATGATACCGTTAAAAAATAGGAATCCAATTTTAACTCACGTAATTGACCCAATGACAATTATTTCACTTCCAGTTCAGTATGTCATGGATAAAGCGTCCCACATAGGAGTAGGAAGATCCACCCTCCATTAAAGCCCTCCGACTCATCTCACTCATATGCTTCACCTTCTTCCTCACCTCACTCTCCTTCTGCATCACTTCCTTTATGCCTTTCTCTATTCTCTCGGCACTTATCACCCCCGATTTGCCCACAGTAGCATCAGACTCATCCCTGTAATCCATGCAGATCTCTACACTTATCTTCAACTCACGCACCACTTGGAACGCATTCAGCTGTTGCTCCGCATAAAGCGGCCACGTGGCTATTGGCACCCCGTAATATATGCTTTCCAGTATGGAATTCCACCCACAATGCGACACAAAACCCCCAACTGCTGTGTGAGCCAGAATTTGGGGCTGTGGAGCCCACCCTATGACTCTTCCAATCTCAGCCGTCCGCTCTAAGAATCCTTCCGGTAACACTTCTTCCAGCTCTGAGAATGAGTAATCTTTCGGCACTTCGAACGCCGATCCCTTGGGCGGCGGCCTCCGTAAAGACCACAGGAAGTGCACCCCACTTCTTTCCAGAGCCCTTGCGATTTCTGTCACTTGATCCTGCTCATCGAAATAACCCCTGCTTCCAAAGCACAAGAATAGAACTGCTGAAGGAGGTTGGTCATCAAGCCACTCCATCACATGATCTGATCTTTGTGTAATCGTCGTTTTGGTGTCCATTACATTTAAGATCGGTCCAATGGGATAGACAGTGAGATCACCTTTGGAGAACGAGTGAAGTGCATGGGGTTCAAGCTCCTGGAATGTATTTACTATTACGCCCTTTGCTTTCTTTATCCTGCTCGCATTGTTTAAAAAAAACAGCGTCCAATCCCTGTCGAACATAACACTGGGGAAAACACTGACAGGAACGCGGTTCTCGTAACACGGGATGGCAAACTCAGTGCCCGAGTCCTTGAAGTTAAGCTCAGTCGTGTCCACGTTGTCTCGCTCCCGGAGCGTGTGGATATGAAGCTTGAAGCCCAGAAAAGCGGCACTAGAGGTGAAGAACACCATGGTAGGAACCCTGAACTCGGTGGCTACGTCAATCATGGCTGTGCAGAACATGTCCACAACGAATCCCGCCAACCGAGGCGAGTCGGTTGCCGAGTTGAGTTTGGACACAGCGTCTTTGACGTTGGGTTTCTGGGTTTCGACGAGAGAGTTCATAAGGGAAGATGAATGAAGTGTCTGATATTTGGTGGGGTCAGGGTGCGGAGGAAGGAGAGTGAACTGGAGACGTTCTGGGAAGGAAAGAGAAGAAGTGAGGGAGTGGGTGTAGGCTTGAACGTTGGGATCAAATGGTGCTCTTATGATGAGGACGGTGATGGAAAGGAGGTGATGGCGGTTGATGAGAAGCTTGGCGAACTCGACGGCGGAGACGACGTGACCCATGCCAGGACAGGGCACGAAAACCAGCTGCAATTTCTTCATCCCGGTAAATAATGAATCGCGTGCTCTGATTTGTTTTGGCGATGGAGATGATACATTAATCAAAGCAATATCTTGTTCGGTGAGCGGTATTATGCAGATATACACATGAGAAGTTCAAGCGGTTCTGAGCTTCTCCTCTTCTCTTTCAATCCTTTTCCCTTCTTTTTTTTTTTGAAATTATTAGATTAATATTTTAACTCTTCATATTTAAGTCTTTTTAAATCTATTATTAAAATTTTAAAAGCTAAATTATATTTTTAGTCCTTTAACTTTACACAAGGTTTTATTTTGATCCCTTAACTTTAACAAATAAATTTTTAGTCTTCTAGCCTAAAACTGTTAAAAAAAAATGATGACATTGATCTCTTGAATGCTGATAAAACATTATTAAATATTAACACATTAAATTTAATATTCAAAACAATTATATATGATTGTTATAAAAGATATCATTTAAGACTAATAATTTTTAGGTTAAAAGATTAAAAATATACTTTTTAAAATTAAGGAACCAAATTAAAAAATATATATTTTAACCAATTTTAAATTATAAAAATAAATAAATTATAAATTATAAACTATATTAAGATTTAATAAATAATTGTTTGTGAGTGCACTAAATATTTTTAAAATTTTTTATAAATAATTTATAAAAAATTAAAATCTAAATTGTTGAAACACGATAGATTAACAATTTGTCTTTCGTACGTAATAACATTTCATTGGATGAAAATCCGCGGAGATCTTGAGAACCGTTCGTAAAAGATAACTTACATGGTGCTCAAATATGATAACCAAGGCATGGTTGTTTTATATGTGATGGAAGTATATTGATTTTTTATGTGCAAGTGGACAGGATATATAGGTGCTTATTTATTTCAAAATTGAAGTTAATTTCCTAAAAAATCTTTATTCAAGTTCTTTTTATGTGTTGTGTTGAATCTTGAAAGTTGGTTTACATATTCTTGTATCCATCAGTTGCGGATCTAAGAACATGGATATCAAATATTTGGAACTTGAAGAATGAATTGAAGAAGGTCGTTTTTATAACGTGACATGCTAATAAATTTTGGGAACTGATCAATCGCAAACTATTACTCCTCCGGTCCTTAATATAATACCGTTTTAACTAATTTGATTAGATTAAGAAAATTAGATAAGTTAGTTAATTATAAGAAATGTGACACATTTTTCTTAAAATATCATAATCATCTTTCTTAATACCTCCTCTCCCATTTTTACTTGATTATAGTTGAGGTATCTATAAGGGTAATTTAGAGAAAATTGATAAATATAAGAAATAGGTTTTATATTTAGAACTAAAACCAACTCAATAATTAGATCCTATATTAAAGACAAGAAGAATATATGATGTGTTGTTATAATTCTAGTTTCTATAAATAATACCCAAGAAGCTAATCAATATACATTCGTTCTTTAGTCTAAAAAAATTCCGGAAGTTGTTGACAGCTATGAAAGCCTAAAAGATGGGTTGGCACAAAATGTCAAAAAGGTCGTGCTATTTTCTGAAATCTTGCCTTTGCTTTTCCAGTCACTCGATGGCGAACACTCATTGCAAATTATGTATTCAGTTAAAAGTTCCTCATGATATTAAAAAACATCATATTTGTAGGAAGTTGGATCATAAAATCATTTTCCCATCCATAAGCATCTCCCAGTGTGATACTACCTCTCATTTTTTATAAGGGTTAGTTGATTAATTTAAATAGATAAAAAAATTTATTAAGTTAGTTATTTATAATAAATAGGTGTCGTTTTTCTCAAAATATCTTTACTAATTATATGTATCAGCTAAAATTACCATTTGATGGAATCTTTGACATAAACAATTATATTATTACAAAGACTACTTTAAAAAAAATAGATAAATATGAAAGACAAAATAAATTGAAGTTTTATATTTTATGATTAAATTAAATATTAAATTAGTTTTTATATTAAGTAGCGGACGTAATATTTGGTAAGGGCAGAAATTGGGACGTGAAGCTAAACATTACTCCCTCCGTTCTTCATTATAAGAGACAAATAACCAAATTACGTTGATAAAAAAAACAGTTAAAATTAGTTGAGGACAATTAATGTGTAAAAAGTATAATGTTTTTTCTAACAATGCCCCCATTAATAAGGAGAGAGAGTATGTGAGAGAACAATTAAATTATTAAAAGAAAGAGAAGTGGGAGGGAGAGAGAGTATGAGTTGAAAACAAAATAAATAGGGGTAAAATAGGAAATCAATATAAAAAAATAAAGACAACTTTAAAATGTCTTTTATATATGAAAACATGCCATAAACATCAAATGTCTCTTATAAT
Source organism: Neltuma alba (assembly GCF_004799145.2). Taxonomy (NCBI): domain Eukaryota; kingdom Viridiplantae; phylum Streptophyta; class Magnoliopsida; order Fabales; family Fabaceae; genus Neltuma; species Neltuma alba. The sequence goes on along the minus strand of NW_021637511.1, from coordinate 21,207 downwards.
AAGAAACGAAGGGAGTACTTATTAGTAATCTGCTGTTAAAATTCAAGTGAGTAACAGAGTAACGGTGGGCATCGAGGAACCGCAGTCTCTTTACTACACGTGGCGGGGGATGTTGGAACCTTCTATATATCCTCTTTCTCTTACGGCACGCGCGGCCATGGGGGGATTATGTTTCATCACATTCTCAAATCTCAAGTTAAAAACGTTGCGTTGAAGGGACAGCCTCAACTACGATCCGATCCCGTGCAATGGGAACATTATTGTTTCATGAATGAAGAAGAAAGAAATCCGTAGAAAAACATGAAGGGGCAAACATAAAATTCCACTCTCTTCTACTACCACTGTCTCACGCGCCTTACGTACCCCTCACCGAGATTTGTCTTGGCGATGATATTGTGAGCAGAGCAGTGTTGGCATACAGTGACACCGTATTATTCACAGTTGTGAGGAGTGAAAACACACGTGTCAAGCTGCATAACTAAACTACCCAACTTTAGTAGCTAAACTAAGTTAGTTAGGAATTAAACAACAAAATATTAACAGCTTTTTCATGCATAAATCATTTATCGAGTATTGTGTTGACTATACAGGATCATTTACTGACAAGGGGTGGGTGACTGCGACGCATGTGAGCAGTATTAATGTTGATCAATAATATAATATTACCTCCCTTCCTAATTATAACAGTTAGTTAATTAATTTAAAGAGATTAAAAAAATAAATTAAGCTAGTTACTTGTAATAAATATATATTGTTTTTTTCTAAAATATTCTTACTAATTAAATGTATTGGCTATAAGTACCATTGTTACGAAGACTATCTTGAAAAAAAATACATAAATATGAAAGATAAAATATATTGAAGTCTTATATTTAGGATCAAAATAAAAATCAAACAAAATCTTATATTAAAAATCAGAGGTAATATTATTTTTATTTTGCCCGAACAAATATGCATGTCCAGAATTTCTAGAATCACTAACACACACACACACCATGCCACGCTGGTTCTCAATATGTAAGTCACGTGCAACATTCTCATACATACTAAGAAATGTATCAAATTAACAAATCTTTTTAATTTTATTCTCATTAAAGTTTCTCCCTCCCCACATTTAAATGTCATTCTCATATCTTTTTCTCTTATTTTTTTTTCTAATAAGAATTAAATAATGATAAAATTGGGAATCAAGTATTAAATATAACATAAGTGACATACACTCATGATGACATAATATTTATCAACGGTTATGATTAAATACGTCTTGATATCATTCTCTCCGTCAATGCTTCTTCCATGTATAGCTAGTAACTCACTCCTTGCCCTCATCGCGATCTAATTCCGTCAATGCTTTTTTTTTCTTTAGCCAACTATTATGTTAGCTTTCAAAAAGTGACATATCCAATTTCTTGAGAAAAATTATACTCAAAGCAAACACTTGGTTAATTTCATATGACTATTCTTATTAAAATTGATACGCCAAGTGAATTCAGAAAACACGAGTAATTCTGCAAGGAAACGACGTCGTCATATGAGTAACAAGCAGTACAAAAGTGTCGTGGTCTTCTAAATCAGGATAGATTCAACATCCTGTTATTCAGTACATCATCAATAAAACGGCCCAAGTGCGAGAAAGAAGATCCACCCTCCATTAATGCCTTCCGACTCAACTCACTCATCTCCTTCACCTTCCTCCTCCTCTCACTTTCTCTCTTCATCACCTCCTCTATCCCTTTCTCTATTCTCTCCCCACTTATCATTCCCGAGTTGCTTCCATTCTTGAAGTTCACCCTATAATCCAATGAGATCTCTACGCCCATCTTCAACTCACGGACCAGTTCGAACGCGTTGGCTTGCTGCTCTGCGTACAGCGGCCACGTCGCAACTGGCACTCCAAAATACACACTTTCCAGGATGGAGTTCCACCCACAGTGGGATACAAATCCCCCCACCGCTTTGTGGCCCAGTACTCGAGCCTGGGGGGCCCACCCGATGACTTTTCCTATGCCTGCCGTCCGATCTAAGAACCCCGCCGGCAACACCTCTTCTGGGTCTGAGTAATCGGTGATGCCTTTTGAACCCTCCCGCGGGGGCTTTCGCAGAGACCACAAGAAGCGGACCCCACTGTTCTCCAGAGCGGATGCGATTTCTCTCACTTGATCCTGACCGAAACAACCCCGGCTCCCGAAGCACAGGAACAAAACCGATGACTCGGGTTGATCGTCAAGCCACTCAATGATGTCCGATCCTTGTTGACGCCTTTCATCATCCTTCGCACTTAAGATGGGCCCCACAGGATAGATCCGGGTACCTCCTTCCGAGAGCGAGTGAATCGCCTGCGATTCAAGTTCCTCCAACGTATTTACGATGATACCGTTTGATTTACGAAGACCCCTGACGTACTCGTCCACAAAACCCTCCCACTCCTTCTCCAGGACTCCTGAGGGCAAAACGTTGGCTGGCACCGGGTTCGCAAAACTCGGGATGATCAGCTCGGTGCCGGAATCCTTGAAGTTAGGCGCCGTCGTGTCGTAAATACCCTGTTCCCGCAGTGCGTGAAGATGAAGCATCAAACCAAGATATGCAGCGCCGGAGGTGTAGAAGACGACGGCGGGAACCCCCAGGTCGTTGGCGACGTCGATCATTGCGGTGCAGAACATGTCGACAACCAATGCGGCGAGTCGGGGAGAGTCCGGGTTGGAGTGGGACTCTTGAATGAGGTCGAACAGAGCCTGTTTGAGGAGGGGTATGCTGTTTTGGACGAGTTGATGTAAATACGGAGCAGACTGAGATTCGTGAATTGGGAGGTGAATGAGCTGAAGGCGCTTGGGGAAATTAGGAGAGGAAGTGAGAGAGTCGGTGTAGGCATCGACGTTGGTGGCACCTGGTGCCTTGACGACGAAGACGGTGATGGAGAAACGGTGGTCGTGGTCGATGAGAAATTTGGCAAACTCCACGGTGGACACGAGGTGACCCATACCGGGAGCAGGAATGAACACTAGCCGTGACTTCGTCATCGCGGAGATGTTTATGTCTAACTGAACGGAACAGCGAAGGAGATACTTAGAAAGAGCAATCTAATTAAGCGTAGGATTCTATAGAGAACTCATCATCGCCGTGCAGCTCAAGGATTGGGGCGAAGAAGTAAGAAGTGAAACCCGGCTCTTCAAATATCGTCAGGAAGAGGAGGCAAAGCAACACACGGCTTTGCTGCTAATTGGTAAAACTGGGGACGCGCATTATGGTTTGACTGTGGAATAATGGGTGTAGATGTTGCACGCTATAAAATAGTCTGCTAATTGGTATCATATATTAACAAAAAAAGTATACAATAAATATTAAACCATAAAATATAATTTCCAAAAATATCAATAATATTTTTTAAAAAAATATCATTCATAATTTAATTTTACGATTCATTATTCTTTTAAATTTTGTAATCATTTGTTACATTGATATAAATTATTTTTTTTTTCATTTTCTCCAGAAATAAACCTCAACGACCAGATAGGTCAAAGTTTAACATGTGTTAGTAACTCAGGGTAACGCTCTCCTGTGCACTGTAGAATAACAACTTTGTTCCCGATGGTTAAAAGAAACCTAAATTTTGCGTTAAAATTAAATTTTAAATTCATCTAAGCCTTGCGACTTCAATGAACCTTTTGACATTTAGCCCAAATAATGCTCTCTTATTCTTAATATAAGATCTAATTATTGAGTTGATTTTGGTCCTAAATATAAGATATATTTTTCATATTTATCAATTTTTTTTAAATTATCCCTATAGATATTCCTTCAACCATAATCAAGTAGAAAAAGGAGGGAGGATATTAAGAAAGATGATTATGGTATTTTAGAAAAAAAATGTCATATTTTTATAATTAACTAACTTATCTAACTTTCTTAATCTAATCAAATTAGTTAAATAAGTCTTATATTAAGCACAAGAAGAGTAATAAATAATGAACCTTTTTGACGGCAAGCATCCCGAATTCCACGTTCTGTATAATTGCACATGGGAAGCTAAAGTTTTGTGAGAAGAGTTGTAATGTGGTGATTATAAAAGTCTCCTACGGAAGAATTTGAAAAAAATTTTGGGTCTGGCAAACGAAGAGCACCGCAGCATTATTTCTGAAGTATGCTTAATTGCTTGTCGCGACTTGACCTTCTTCCTCACCTCACAGTACTCACTCTCCATTTCCTCTTATTTACATTCCATCAACAATGTGCTCATTCCGTTTTGTGGTGAAATATTCATTTCAGGTAGAGACGTTCACCATTAATACTCCCACAGACAATTATTTTTAAATTTTAAAATAAAGCTATACATTGAAAGTAACGAAGCAAACACAATATGCGAGAAAACGACCTCGCTACACGTAATATAAGCACAGAAACAGTCTTGCGGTGGTCTTCATCAATCCCAGTGCAGCTTCAAATCCTATTATTCAGCACATCGTCTATGAAACGGCCCAAGCAAGAGTAGGAAGATCCTCCCTCCATTAAAGCCCTCTTACTCATCTCCCTCATCAGCTTCACCTTCTTCCTCACCTCACTCTCCTTCTGCATCACTTCCCTTATGCCTTTCTCTATTCTCTCTGCACTTACCACACTGCTCCATCCTCTCCTGTAATCCAGGCAGATCTCCACCCCCAGCTTCAACTCAAGCACAAGTTGAAATGCGTTTAATTGTTGATCCGCAGCAAGCGGCCACGTCGCAATGGGCACGCCGTAATATACACTTTCCAGGATGGAATTCCACCCGCAATGCGACACAAACCCTCCTATTGCTCTGTGAGCTAAAATTTGGGCCTGTGGAGCCCAGCCTATCACTCTTCCATTCTCACATGTCCTCTCTAGGAATCCCTCCGGAAATAGTGATAGTTGTTCCAGTTCAGAGTAATCGCTTGGCGGTTCCATGGAACCCTTGGGTGGGGGCTTCCGTAAAGACCACACGAACGGGACCCCACTTGTTTCAAGAGCGCGTGCGATCTCTGTCACTTGATCTTCCTCCTCGAAACAACCCCTACTTCCGAAGCACAAGAATAGAACAGACGAAGGAGGTTGATCATCAAGCCACTGCATGACGTCTGATCCTTTTGGAACTGTCTTTTTGTCCCCTCCGCCGCTTAAGATGGGTCCGACGGGATAAATGGTGAAATCACTCTTTGAGAAAGATCGGACGGCATGGGATTCAAGCTCCTCGAACGTGTTTACTATGATGCCCTTTGCCTTCTTCATCCTGCTTGTGTGATTGAAGAAAAATAGCTTCCACTGCCTGTCCAACGAAATCCCAGGGAAAACACTAACAGGAACACGGTTCACGAAACTCGGGATGGCAAACTCAGAGCCCGAGTCCACCAAGTCAAACGCGGTCGTGTCTACCTTCTCTTGCTCCCAGAGCGTGTGAGTATGAAGCTTGAACCTTAGAAAAGCAGCGCCCGAGGTGAAGAACACAATGGTAGGAACCCCGAACTCGGTGGCCACATCAATCATGGCTGTGCAGAAGACGTCCACAATGAACCCAGCGAGCCGTGGCGAGTAGGGATCCGACTTGAGTTTGGACACAGCATCTCTGACATTGGGTTTCTGGTCTTGAATGCGAGAGTCCAAAACGGCAGATGGATGAAGAGAGTGAGAGTTGGTAGGGTCAGGGAGGGGAGGAAGGAGAACAAAGTGAAGACGTTTTGGGAAGGACAATGAGGAAGTGAGGGAGAGAGTGTAGGCTCCGACGGTGGGATCAGATGGTTGTGTGATGATGAGGAGGGTGATGGTGAGGCGGTGATGGCGGTCGATGAGAAGCTTAGCGAACTCGACGGCGGGCACTAGGTGACCCATGCCTGGTGAGGGAACGAGCACTAGTTGCGAGTCGGTGTTCATCTGGTGAGTGGAAGTGAACACTGAATCAGTCTGCTGCTTGTTGTGATGGTGATATTGCGACCAGAGCTACATGAGTGCGAAGCCACTTGTCTTTGGCATATATAGTAAGTGTTCAGGTTTAAGTTGTGTGGGCAAATGTGTTTAGATATACGGACGATGCGTAAAAGATGGTAACTAACTGATACGTACTATACCCGAAAGTGGTTAATATTCTGTTAATTAGTTTTTGATGAAGTTAGTAACTTAACTAGTTAGCTTATCTCTGGAGCTTTTCATATATGTGCGCGCGCGCATATATGTACGTTCATTTAAATAGTGGGAATAATTACAAGAAGTGATTTGTTACTGTTTGGGTGACGACAAGATCATTTATTGACAAGGGGCCGGGTGGGTGACTGCACCTGATCATGTGAATAGTACTAATGCTGAACAATAATAGAGGTGCTTTCGCTTTGTATGAAAATTTTGGCTGATGAATCATTATTATTTTTGCTCCAACATGTATGTCCACGACGTTCCATAATTCACTCCTCATCTTGCCGACTTGCCCCAAGTCTAAGTGGATAAGCGGGTAGGTGGAGGTGCAGGCCAATCGCATTCAAGTAAAATCACTCGAATGCTAAAAAGTTGGATTCTGTTGGTAGAGAGACCTGGATCTGTACTTCAATTGAGAGAGAAAAGAGAGATTGCGAAGCAAACTGCTGAAGCCAGAAGGTGACAGGTGAATGCTAAAACAGCACAAACTTGGAAAAATAACGGTGAGTTCTCTGGGGGGAAAAAAAAGAAAGAAAGAAAAAAGATGCAATCATTAAAAGAATTTTGATAAGAAGTTAGCAATATCAACCTTATTGTCAGTTTTTTGTAATGAAATTTGTCACTAACCTATGTCATAAGACTTCTTTCTAATTATAATTACATGGTGATTTTCTCGATAACGAAGCATAGAGAAATGAAATTTCTTTATTTTTATTGATATATTTGTTGTGTGTGAGAATAAACTTGACGTAGCTTGAGGACGGTGGCTACGTTGCATGAGTAGCCATAACCCAACTTGACGTGCTCGAGCTTGACGGACTGTGGGAAGTCCCGTAAACGTCGCCGGATTTTGATTAGCCATAACCCATCTGAGCCGTTAATCTCTCCTTACCCATTTCCACATTGTTGCTCGTGCTTCCCATTCTCTCTTTTTTCTCTATGCCTTGTTCTCTCTGTTTCTCTGTGCTGTGTAATGGAATGCGTCTGTGCTAGTGTTGGAGACTGAACATGGGTGTCTGTCTGTTGATTTTTTGTTAAAGTATAGGTATCCTTCTATTGAAGGCAATTCTATTTTCTATCCTGTTGATTTTGTGCCCAAGAGGTGGAGATTTGCCTTCTTTTGTAAACCTCAGTTCCCTTTTATTCAACTGAGTTTTCCACTTGGCTGGAAGCTGAATTACAATTGACTACCCAAGAAAAATGCAAATGAAATACTGCAATGAAAAAAAGAGCTCATCCTTTTTTCTTTAATAATGTTTAAACATTAATCAGGACAGGATATGAATGTTGTTCATGAATATATGGATCTTATCCAGAAAAAAAAAAAGACAAATAAATGAGTTTAAAAAATGCACCAATAGTAAAAACACACAGTGGTTTGGCGAAGGCACTGGCAAGAAAGGCACTGCAAAGGCAGGGAACAGGGCGAAGGCAAGAAATGTCCGGCAAAGGTTGGAAAGGGCAATCAAGTACGATGTCACCACATTAATTTATTAGCTCTGTTTTTTATCTAGAAAAACACAGACAAACAAAGATGTAAATTAAGTTGTAACTTGGTATTATTTTAGTTGGATATCATGAATTTTAATAATGTTACAACAGTGTGGAAACACATGATAAGGTGGAATCGGCACCTATCAATACAAGTTTTTCATTTTTATGACACGGTATATAAGCTGCAAATTAAAAAAAAACATTAATATACTTATTTTATTTCATGATCTAATAACCAAAGCATGCAAGCCACATACCTTGGAAATGAATCTATCATAAGTAAGGTTGTGGTTGCTGTCAGGGTGAGTCCTCCGCACCATTCTCTCGTCCATACATAAAATATGCTACTTGGACCATGGAAAAGAGAAGTATTATTGCAATGTTGTTGTCTTGAGTAAATTAGTGGGAGAGATCAACATCGTATTTCCTTTCTTCGTTTTTATTATTGTTCCCGTCGTGGGCATGACAGCGTGAGTTTTGTTTCTACTATTGCTTTTTTTATTATTATTATTTCTTTAACTTTATGTTCCGGTCATCAAGCTGCATATTTTTTTTCAAAAGAATCTTAATAAAATGTTAGCAATATCAACCTTATTGTCGTTTTTTATATCGAAATTTTTTATAATTAAATTTTTTCAGAATTACATGGTAATTTTCTCGATAAAAATGCATAGAATAGTGAAAAATTCTTTATTTTCATTGATATAAAGATGAGAATAGACATCTAAAATCATCAGGGTAAAACCGCTCGGGTTACGTAACAGTACAATGCATTCAATTTTAAAGATAAAATCTTGTTTATAAATAAACAGTGTGGATGGCTTCACAACCTATCATTCAATATATCATCAACGAAACGACCCAAGTGAGAGTAGGAGGACCCACCTTCCATCAGTGCCTTCCGACTCAACTCACTCATCTCCTTCACCTTCTTCCTCACCTCACTCTCCTTCCCCATTACTTCCTTTATGCCTTTCTCTATTCTCTTCCCATTTATCACTCCCGACGAGCTTCCTTTCCTGAGATCCATCCTATAATCCAATGATATCTCCACCGCCATCTTCAACTCTCGCGCCAGTTGAAACGCATTGGGTTGTTGCTCTGCGTACAGTGGCCACGTGGCAATTGGCACTCCAAAATATACACTTTCCAGGATAGAGTTCCACCCACAGTGAGACACAAATCCTCCCACTGCGTTGTGGCCCAGCACTTGCGCCTGCGGCGCCCACCCTATCACTTTCCCGATACCGTCCGTCCGATCTAGGAACCCCTCCGGCAACACCTCTGATGGGTCTGAGTAATCGGTAATGCTTGTTGAACCCTCTGGTGGAGGCTTTCGCAGGGACCACAAGAAGCGGACCCCACTGTTCTCGAGTGCACTTGCGATTTCCCTCACTTGATCCCCACCGAAATAGCCCATGCTCCCGAAGCACAGGAACAAAACCGATGACTCGGGTTGATCATCAAGCCACTCAATGACGTCCGATCCTCGTTGACCCGTTTCATCATCTTTCGCACTCAACATGGGCCCCACAGGATATATCCTGGTATCTCCTTTCGAGAGGTAGTGAACCGCCTGCAATTCAAGCTCCTCGAACGTATTTACTATAATACCCTTCGCTTTCCGAAGACCCTTGACGTAGTCGTCCACAAATCCCTCCCACTCCTTCTCCAGCAGTATTGTGGGCAAAACGTTAGCGGGCACCGGGTTCGCAAAACTCGGGATGTTCAGCTCAGTGCCGGAATCCTTGAAGTTAGGCGCCGTCGTGTCGAGAACACCCTGTTCCCTGAGTGGGTGAAGATGAAGAATCAGACCAAGAAATGCAGCACCGGAGGTGTAGAAGACGACGGCGGGAACCCCCAAGTCATCGGCGACGTCGATCATGGCTGTGCAGAACATGTCGACGACGAAGGCGGCGAGTCGGGGCGAGTCCGGGTTGGAGTGGGACTCTTGAATGAGGTCGGACGCAGCCTGCTTGACCAGCGGGATGCTGTTTTGGATGAGTTGGGGTAACTTCTGAGCAGACTGAGATTCGTGAGTTGGGAGGTGAATGATGTGAAGGCCTTTGGGGAAAGTAGGAGAGGAAGTGAGAGAGCCGATGTAGGCATCGACGTCGGCTGCGTTCGGTGCCTTGATGACGAAGACGGTGACGGAAAATCGATCGTCATGGTTAATGAGAAGCTTGGCGAACTCCACAGTGGACACAATGTGACCAATACGGGAGCAGGAATGAAGACCAGCCGTGATTTCGTCATGGTGGATATACGCCTGTAATACTGAACTGAATAACGAGGAATCTGTAAAAGGGAAGGAGATACTTAAAAAGAGCAATCTAGGCGAAGGATTCTAGAAAGCTCGTTGCCGTGCTGCTCAAGGCTGAAGCGTACTAGATTGGAGCCCTTAGCGTGAGGCTGGGGCTAGGAAATGAGAAGCGAAATACGGCTCTTCAAACTTTTTTTTGTTGAGGGGGGGGGGGGGGGGAAGCAAAGGGGCACACGGCTTTGCTGGTGATTGGTGAAATTGAAGATGCGGCAGGGAAGCTGCTGATATTTCAGAGGCCTGTGAGGAATATATTACGCCACTTTTCAAATCGAGGAAGTCCACTCATATTTAGAATAATAATTATGTGGGTCAAAAAAAATTTATAGGGTTGGAGCGTAATCAAACAGTACGAGTAGAATTGCTGCAGGTATTATTTTAGATGAAAAAGTAAACAAGTAGTAAATGACATCAATCAAATATTAAGAATCCGTTTGGTTTGATATGAGGAAAAAAAAAAAAAGACAGACATTTTTTTAATAAGTTTATTTTAAAAATTAAAAAAATAAGGTTAAAATTTGTTAATTAATTTTTTTTTTACTCTTCACTTCTCCAAGCTTTTGAAACAAGCTCATTGAAATTTTTTTCCTCTTTATTTTTCTTATACCAAACACACCCGAAGAAATAGTATAAAATAAATATTACGCGACAATATTTGCATGTAAAATTTTAAAAGAAATTTAGTGTGATCTGCTGGTACCTTAAATTTTTCTTTGTCCATTTTAAATGACCGTATGGTTTTCTAAAATTCTATACAAGTGTCTTCATCTGGATATTTTAATACTTATTCCCTTTTTCAAAAATATTAATACTATTTTTTCTGAAAAATATGTGTCCTTCCTGAAGAGCAGGTAGGTCAAAGTTTAACGTGTGTTGACTGTTGACTTACCCAAAAAAAAAAAGTTTAACGTGTGTGGTTACTCAGTGTTATACCCTCTGCGCTGTTTAATATTGCATTATGTCCCTGGGAGTTAAATGAAACCTCCATTTTCGAGTTCAATGACCCTCTCGACACACAGCCCAAAATATAATGAGCATCCCGAATTCCACAGTGCACATGGGAAGTTAAAAGTTGTAAGCTCAGAGTCTGTGTATTTCCTGTTATCAATTTTATTTTCCCTGCTTCCTTTGTTTGCACTGTTGTTATTCAATTCCTGTTATCAATCTAACTGAGTTTTATAAGATCGTCTTCTCAGATTCTGGGAAGAAAGGCACGTTCATTTCCAACATCTCAATCTTCTTTGGAAGAATAAAAATCTTAGAAACCTTCCCATATTCAAACACCCATTTCAGTCCATGATATCGCTCCTGAATCGACCAAAAAAAATAATAATTTGTTTTTGTTTTAATCAAGTCCACACAGGACTTTGCAATATACAGGTAACATTCCAACATATATAGTCATATTGGTCCTATGTGTTTATTTACATTGTCTTATTCTTTTAACCCTAAAAGAATATATGATTGGCTCCTACGCAAGTTTCAGATATTAGATCCGCTGGGATAAAAGTCAAACCTTGACAAAATATAGCAAAATATATAGTAAGATCTCATTTAACTTTTATTTTGATCATAAATATAAACCCCAATCTACTTTTTTCTCATATTTTTTTGTTTTTTAAGGTAGTCTTTCTAATAATAGTAATTCTAACCAATACATTTGAGTAGTAAGGACATTTTAAGAAATACTATCTTTTTATTACAAATAACTAACTTAACTTATTTCTTTAATCTCCTCAAATTAATTAGTCAACTAGCTCTTATAATTAGAATGGAAGGTAATATTTAATCTTGACTATTTAAGAAACAATAATTTAGAAATTTTGAAGCAGTTCATCGCGAATATCTGTTAGGCACATATTGAGTTTTGCCAAAGACACACATGTAAAACAGAACCGAGAATATGGGTTGGGGCCTAGGGGCTAGTCTGCCACAAAGAAGCAGGTTAGTGTTGGCGATTTGCTAGCCCGCCAAGGTGTATGTTATTCCAGCTGGCACTGCATAACCAGTGGGCGGTGGCAGGTTAGCCTGCGGGGTGATAGGTTAGTCTGCGGGTCCTCCTAACCAACCACTTTTTTTTTCCACACAAATAATATGTTATTATATTTGAAAATTTTATTTTCTCATTTACATTTCATTTTTCATGTTGCATATCTAAACCAAAAATATTAAAAAAAATATAACATACTATATCTATAATAAAACTTCAACAACTATAATAAAATATAAGACAATATTTATTACAAAAAAAGTGTTTTAGAAAAACATGGTCAATGAACTTTGAGAAAAATTAGATAGATGCACTTCTAATTTATCAAGAGATAATTTTTTATATCAAATACTGTGCTTGTATGAAAAGATTGTAGAATTTATTACTTGATGGATTAATGTTGAATGGTAATTATGTAAAATATTTATAATGTATTGTTTTATATGTGTATTGACTATTTTAAATGTAGTTAAACACAATTTATACTTGTGATTGTTTATAAAATTTTGGATCACTATTATTAATTTAAAAAATTAAATAAAAAATAAGGTTTAAAAATTGAGAGTTTTTTAAAAAATGGCGGGCTAGCAACAAGTTAGGGTTGGTATATTTTTAGCTAGCCAAAATACACACTACTTTAGCCCGCACTGCATAACCCATGAGTTGTGACGGGTTGGCCCGTATTCTCGGCTCTAGAACTTGTAAAATAGACTTTTTTAATTTAATTTCAAAAAAAAACGAAGTCCATTCATATCTATAATGTTAATCTAGGTATTATTAACATACAAATTTATTCTTTATATAATATGAAAAGATTATATAATCCATAAATGCATTTTTAACTCATGCGTGTTTTACAAATATTTAATAAAAATGAATGCGTTAAAAACTTTTATTTAAATTATCTACATATATATTATACTTCTCCGGTCTTTAATATAATACCTATTTAATTAATTTGATTAGATTGATAAGCTTAGATAAGTTAGTTAATTATAACAAATATGACATTTTTAAAAAATATCCTAATCATGTTATATAACATCCCACCTCTCTTTTTTACGTGATTATATCTGATAGAGTATTGATATAGGTGATTTAAAAAATTGATCACTGTTAGAAATAAGTATTATACTTAGAATCAGAATCAACTCTACATTTAGGTTCGACATTAAGAACTAGAGAAGTATTAAAAAGGTTAAAGTATGTATATTTAGTCATCTAACTTTACATAATATTACAATTTTGTCCTTTAATTTTTAAAAGTATAAGTTTAGTCATTTAACTATAAAATCATTAGATTTAAACAATAATTTTTGGTAACAATTTTGATTATTTTGAAAATTAAACTTAATATGCTAGCATTGAAAAATATATTATTAACATCTAAGATCTCAATATTATTATTTTTTGTTAATAATTTTAGAATTACAGGACTAAAAATATATTTTTTAAAGTTAAAGAATTAAATTAAAATCTTGTATAAAGATAACAAAGAATAAATGTATACTTTATTTAACCTATTAAAAATGTTTCACTTGTTAATCGAGGCTTCATTTACAACTAGTTTTCGGTGGATTGTCAACTGGCTGATATACAGTCCGGATAAAAAGAACTGGCCTATATATGGAACCGTGTTTGAGAATCCATTAAATTTGACATGCGTTGAATTTTCGTACACTAAAAAAGCAATTATATATGCTGAATTTTGATAACAAAAATAAAAATTGAGGAAGTCTAACACGAAGTTAACTATGCAAAATTAGTACTATCTCGTGTTTAATTTAGGACTCATATGGCTAATTTAAAAAATTAAAAAATTTAATAAATCACTTTAAACTATATATATTTATTATTTTTAAACAAATTTATCATACTTATAAATTGATATATAATCTAATGATTTATATAAGTATTTTACAAAAATAAGTAACATATGCTATAACTAAATAATTTAATAACTTTTTATTTTTTAAATTAGTTAATTATATCTTGATCACTAAGTAATTCAATCCAAAAGGAACCATAACATGTTACTCCTCCAGTCCTTAATATAAGACCCATTTAACTATTTTGATTAGATTAAGAAAGTTAGGTAAATTAGTTAGTTATAAGAAATGTAACACATTTTTCCTAAAATACCATAATCATCTTTCTTAATACCTTCTCTTCTTCTTTTACTTGATTATGGTTGAAAGAGTATTTATAGGGGTAATGTAGAGAAAATTGATAAATATGAGAAATGGGTCTTATATTTAGGACCAAAACCAACTCAACAATTAGGTCCTATATTAAGGACTGGATGAGTATTTATTTAAATTTCACATGTGAGCATGATCAAACAACTGTACGAAAAACTTAACGATGTGAATACAGAAAGTAACATCTCCACCTATTCTATCAAACAATTGGAATGGCACACATGTCGATAACTGAAGTTATTTGACTAACTTGATGGTGATGAGCAAGGCATCTAACGCCATATGATTGGAGCTGACGTAAAGGCGGATCAACTGTAACTCTACATTTTTTCTTATTTCTTTTTTCCCTAATTCTTGAACGCCGTCTTGTTTTCATTGATTCCTTTTTGTCATTCTTATTAAAAAGGAACTTACATTTGACAGCAATTTTTAGTGGCTGCACTTAACGAAGTAAATATTTGCTTTAATTAGAGAATAAGGCACCAGTAATATGAAATTACAAATAGAAAGAATGTATAAGCTCTCTCGCCATACCCGTAAGCAACAAATCCGTTACCTTCTTTTGTTTCTGCCAATACAAAATCATTACGTAAAAGTAAAGATCTGGGAGACGCAAAATCATCCAAGGGAACGACGTCGTTATATGACGGGGTCTCCGTCAATCTGGATAGCTTCACAACCTATCATTCAATATATCATCAACGAAACGGCCCAAGTGAGAGTAGGAGGACCCACCTTCCATTAGGGCCTTCCGACTCAACTCACTCATCTCCTTCACCTTCTTCCTCACCTCACTCCCTCTCTCCATCACTTCCCTGATCCCTTTCTCTATCCTCTCCCCGCTTATCACTCCCGACGCGGTTCTTCTTCACATCCAACCTATAGTCCAATGATATCTCCACCGCCATCTTCAACTCCCGCACCAGTTCGAATGCATTAGGTTGTTGCTCTGCGGACAGCGGCCACGTGGCCACAGGCACTCCAAAATATACACTTTCCAGAATAGAGTTCCACCCACAGTGGGACACAAATCCTCCCACTGCCTTGTGGCCCAGCACTCGTGCCTGAGGGGCCCACCCGATCACCTTTCCGATACACGCCGTCCGATCTAGGAATCCCTCCGGCAAACACCTCTGATGGGTCAGAGTAATCGGTAATGTGTTGAACCCTCTGGGGAGGCTTTCGCAGGGACCACAAGAAGCGGACCCGCTGTTCTCGAGAGCTCGTGCTACTTCCCTCACCTGATCCCACCGAGATAACCCCTGCTACCGAAGCACAGGAACAGAACCGATGACTCAGGTTGATGGTCAAGCCACTCCATGATATCGGATCCTTGCTGTTCATCATTCCTAGCACTTAAGATGGGCCCCACAGG
Organism: Neltuma alba; assembly: GCF_004799145.2. Lineage (NCBI taxonomy): Eukaryota > Viridiplantae > Streptophyta > Magnoliopsida > Fabales > Fabaceae > Neltuma > Neltuma alba. The sequence goes on along the minus strand of NW_021637511.1, from coordinate 5,692 downwards.
ATAAATCCTGGTATCTCCTTTCGAGAGGTAGTGAACCGCCTGCAATTCAAGCTCCTCGAACGTATTTACTATAATACCCTTCGCTTTCCGAAGACCCTTGATGTAGTCGTCCACAAATCCCTCCCACTCCTTCTCCAGCAGGATTGTGGGCAAGACGTTTGCGGGCACCGGGTTCGCAAAACTCGGGATGTTCAGCTCCGTGCCGGAATTCTTGAAGTTAGGCGCCGTCGTGTCGAGAACACCCTGTTCCCTGAGGGGGTGAAGATGAAGCATCAGACCAAGAAATGCAGCGCCGGAGGTATAGAAGACGACGGCGGGAACGCCCAGGTCGTTGGCAACGTCAATCATGGCGGTGCAGAACATGTCGACGACGAAGGCGGCGAGTCGGGGCGAGTCCGGGTTGGAGTGGGACTCTTGAATGAGGTCGGACGCAGCCTGTTTGACCAGGGGGATGCTGTTTGGGATGAGCTGGTGTGGGTGCTGAGCAGACTGAGGTTCGTTAACTGGGAGGTGTGTAGGAGGTGAAGGCGTTGGGGAAGCTAGGAGAGGAAGTGAGAGAGTCGATGTAAGCATCGACGTCGGCGGCGCTCGGTGCCTTGATGACGAAGACGGTGACGGAAAAGCGATCGTCATGGTTAATGAGAAGCTTGGCGAATTCCACGGTGGACACAACGTGACCCAATAAGGGGCAGGAATGAAGACTAGCCGTGATTTCGTCATGGTGGTTAATTTACGCTGTATTGAACTGAATAACGAGGAATCTGTGAAGTGAAGAAGGAGATCCCTAAAAGGAGAAATCCAGGCGCAGGATTCTAGAAAGCTCATCACCGTGCTGCCCAAGGCTGGGGCTATGAAATAGGAAGTGAAAGGAAACACGGCTCTCCAGATCTGAGAGAGGAGAAGCAAAGGGACACACGGGTTTGCTGCTATTGGTAAAGTTGAAGATACTGTTACGCGGCTTTTCAAAACGAGGAGGACAATAAGGAAGGAATAATAAGAATAATTATGTCGGTCAAAAAAAAAAAATATTGTCCCGTTCCTGCAGGTATTATTATTTAGATGAAATTTTAAAATTAAATGCCATCAATCGAATATATAAAAGGAAATAGATTAAATATTATGTTGCAATATTTGTGTGTTAAAATTTTTTTCAAAAAAAAATAGTGTCATCTGCTGATAATTTAAAATTGTTATGTATCCATTTTAAATTTCGTATAATTTTCTAAATTTTGTACAAGTTCTTTCGTCTGGAATATTTTAATAAATTTAAACCATAAAATATAATTTCCAAAATATCAATAATATTTTTTAGGGAGGCCAGGTCGTTCAAAGTTTAACGTGTGTTAGTGACTCAGTCTAATAATACGCGTTGTTTATAATTAAGTTCCCTAAATTTTATTCTTAATACGATAAAGAAGGATTATGTAATCCATAAATGCATTTTTTAACTAGTGCGTATTTTACAAATATTTAATAAAAATAAACGTGTTAAAAAATTTTAGTTAAATTACCTTTATATTATATTAAAAAATGCTATTTAAGTATTAATTAGTTGTTACTTGAGGCTTCATTTACAGCAAGTTTACGGTGGATTGTCACCTGGCTTATATATAGAAGGGGGAATTATAATCAGGTCCTAAAAGAGGGATTTAATTATCTCTATTGACAACTGAAGAATAAGTAATGACAAGTTTCAGAACAGAAAAGATAACAGACTTATGTTGCTCATTTGTCATTAAGACTTTTTGATAATTAAATTTCTTTCTTGAACCTCTTGATAATTCTCTTGTATAAAATAGTGTTTGAAAACCCCTTAATAAATTGTCTCGCATTACATTTTCGTGCACTAAAAAAGCAATTATATATGATGAATTATCGGGATTCACAACATATGTATAATTAGACTTTACAAGTTAACAAGCAAAAATTAAACTGTGGCAATAAAAATAAAAATTGAGGAAGTCTAACACAACGTTGACTATAAAATGAATGTTTCCGGCAAAATCAGCACTAAGCAATTCAATCCAAAAATGACCATAACATATCACTCACTCTATATTTAAATTTGATGTGTGATCAAACAATCACTATGAGAAACTTAACAATAAGAATAAAGTTACATCTATACCTATTCTAACAAACAATTGAAACATCACACATGTCTATAATACAAGTAGTTTGACTAACACGTTGATGATGAGCAAGGCATATAATGCCATATGATTGGAGCTGATGTAAAGGAAATGACATATCTGCTTTAACTGTATGTATACCTGCCGGCTCATATTTTCCAATATTATATCATCCATCAACAAGGGATCCTCGTTCTCTGCTACATTACAAAGGTTCTCATTGTGGAATTAGCCAATCTGACTCATTCTAGTTCCGGCAACAATAACTTTCTCTCGTCCTTGCCTTCAAACACCATCTCTTACTTCAAAGCTCAAGACTTGGGATCAAATCTCGTCCTCATATTATCAGTTTCGGCCGCAATGGAAGGAATTCGCATGTGGTTAGTCCTCCTTTTTTGTATTTTCCACATTAAAGTGACACATTGTGTGGAGGAGGAGGTCAAGAGCTCAATGATAAGCTTCCTTGCCAAACTCTCTGGCCAGCAGAGTTTTTTCTACTATGAATTGGAGGGAGACTCTGATCCTTGTACGGACCTCTGGCAAGGCGTAGCCTGCGATTCTCGTAATGTATCAGTAAGAAGGCTATTTCTAGACAGGTTGAATTTATCTGGAACTCTTGATGCTGCTATTCTCTGCAATAGTCAACCTCTAGCTGATTCTTTGATAATTCTGAGTCTTGGTGGAAACAACGTCAGAGGAGGAATAGCAGATGAGATTGGAAACTGCAAACAGATAACTCGCTTGTATTTAGGGGGAAATCAACTTTCTGGGGAACTTCCTCCTTCGCTTGCCGTGTTAAATAATCTGAAAAGGCTTGACATTTCGAACAATAAGTTTTCTGGTCACTTGCCAGGCTTGTCCAGAATCTCAGGGCTGAATGTGTTTCTCGCCCAGAACAATAACCTCATTGGGGCGATACCCGGGTTTGATTTCTCCAACCTTTATAAGTTTAATGTTTCATTTAACAATTTTAGTGGCCGAATCCCAGATGTGCATGGCCGAATCTCTGAAGATAGCTTTTTGGGTAACCCTGAACTCTGTGGGCAACCATTGCAGAAGAACTGTGCCATTCACACTCTTAATGAAATATCTGTAGAACCAAATGGATCAAATGAAATGAATGGATCAAATGAATCAAAGGGTCCTTCTAAAGATCAAATCCTGATGTATTCAGGATATGCTGCATTGGGTTTGGTAATTATCCTTTTCATACTTTATAAACTATGTACAAGGAAGAAAAAACAGAAGGCTGAAGCATCAAATAAGGTCGCATCAAGTAGTGATCATGATGTGTTCGACAAACCTGGCAATGCTTCAAGCGGACAAAAATCAGTAATAAGCAGATCCGAGTTTTCAGTCAACTCTGAAGGGGGGACGGTTTCACAGTCACTTATACTTCTTACACAACCAGTGGTAAGTGAATTGAGACTTGAGGACTTGCTGAGAGCCCCTGCAGAATTGCTTGGCAGAGGTAAGTATGGTAGTCTTATAAGGTGTGATGCTGGACAACAGGAAGACAGTGGTTGTGAAAAGGATCAAGGACTCAGCTACTTCCAGCCATGACTTCAAGCTAAAAATGGAAACTCTAGGCCAAGTGAAGCACCCTTATGTGCTCTCACCACTTGCTTTCTATTGTTCCAATCAAGAGAAGCTTCTGGTCTACGAATTCCAGGAAAATGGAAGCTTATTCCAGCTTCTTCATGGTAAATATCTTCTATTTGTCTCCTATTCAACTTTTAATTTCATCCCCATAGATTTACGCATGATCTTCGTAATACTATACATGCGTTTCAGGCGAGTCAAAGGGATTTGATTGGACCAGCAGGCTAGGAATTGCAGCTATGATAGCAGAGGGATTAGCCTTCATGCATCAAGAGGTTGGGGAGAAAGGTATTGCACATGGAAACTTGAAATCCTCCAACATTTTGCTGAGCCATAACATGGAAGCACGCATAAGCGAGTATGGTGTGATGAGCATGGACGATGAACTGAGCTTATCTTCTGCAAGCCCTCGTCCTTCTGGTTCTGGGCTACCAAATGCGTTGAAGGCAGATGTGTATGGATTTTGGGGTGATTCTTCTTGAGCTACTCACAGGGAAGTTAGTGAAGAACGATGGCATTGACTTGGCGGAGTGGGTCCAATCTGTTGTGAGGGAAGAATGGACTGGTGAGGTGTTTGACAAGGAACTGATATCAGAGTATGCGAGTGAAGAGAGATTGGTGAATCTGCTTCGAGTGGCTATCAAATGTGTTCATCGTTCCCCAGAAGCCAGGCCAAGTATGAATCAGGTGGCTCTCATGGTTAACACTATCAAAGACGAAGAAGAGAAATCTTTGATCTATGAAGTCTGATTTTGCTTGAGCCTTGTGCTTAATACTGAGTCGTATAAATTTGGCGAGTGCAGAGTTTTCTATTAAGTGGAATTTCATTCTATCTCGTGATAACAATTTTTCCTCCAATAATGTGTGTAGAATATTTGCATGGTTTCATCAATAACTAGAGACGTGAAGAAATAGTTTTGAGGTTTTTTGGTTCTCTTTGATATTAAATTGTTTTTGCTGTGCCAGTTTTTGATGATGTATTACAATTTCAAACTATACAAAATTAGTTAGTTTTCTAACAATTTAAAAGTAATTATATTTAAAAGTTGTTACAAATATTAGAAATGTCATAGTTTTAAGTGCCAGACACACACCACACACACACAAGATTTTGATGATGCATGATGGGAAAAGATAAGGCCTGGGGAATAATCAATTCTTTTCCCAGTGCATATTATCATCATGACCAATGACCATGATCAGTAGTTCAAATCAAAACCACGAAGAGTAAAGCTAAGCTTTAAAAAACTACAATTTGTTCGGATGCTGCATTGAAAATTTCCAGTAAGGTGGTTACATTAGCAACGGATATTCAACCATTAATTGATCTCTTTTTTTCTTTTTAGGGGGTGTTTGGATTAGTTTTTTGAGAGTGATTTTATGGACTTTAAGATAAATATGTCAGACACGTGAAAGTATTTTTTAAAGTGCTTTTGCCTTTAATTATATTCACATTCTCCCCCAAAATATGCGCTATAAACAGCAGAAGAAGAAAAATCCTCAAGATCATTCAATGTGGGAAGCCATCATATACAAAGACTTGTTCTCTTGCATAAGATGTACACTTCATATTTACACGAAAATAATAAGTTGCGGCTGCACGACGACTCATAAGAAAACCTTATTCTAAGGTACAATATAGTGTTTGTAGGTGAAATCATGATAGTTAGGATTAGGATTTGATTTCAACAAGCCGACGTATTTGCAGGTTGAAACTTAACCAGTACCCCTAATTGTACCTAATAACTTTGTTCTTCTAATTTTTGTGACTTATGAAGTGATGATTGAAATGTTGAACAATTAATAGTTCACGTTGCCCTTTCAGACTTCAAAAACCGAACATATTCCTGCTGCAACATCTCTCCGCCATGGACTGGATCAAAGCTGCAACTGTAAAAAATGATAACAATGGAGAAAGAATAGCACCACGTGAGAATGAAGATATTGAAAGAGACAAT
>NW_021637510.1:0-29852 GCF_004799145.2 Neltuma alba | reverse complement strand
TAATATTTATCAACGGTTATGATTAAATACGTCTTGATATCATTCTCTCCGTCAATGCTTCTTCCATGTATAGCTAGTAACTCATCCTTGCCCTCATCGCGATCTAATTCCGTCAATGCTTTTTTTTTCTTTAGCCAACTATTATGTTAGCTTTCAAAAAGTGACTATCCAATTTCTTGAGAAAAATTATACTCAAAGCAAACACTTGGTTAATTTCATATGACTATTCTTATTAAAATTGATACGCCAAGTGAATTCAGAAAACACGAGTAATTCTGCAAGGAAACGACGTCGTCATATGAGTAACAAGCAGTACAAAAGTGTCGTGGTCTTCTAAATCAGGATAGATTCAACATCCTGTTATTCAGTACATCATCAATAAAACGGCCCAAGTGCGAGAAGAAGATCCACCCTCCATTAATGCCTTCCGACTCAACTCACTCATCTCCTTCACCTTCCTCCTCCTCTCACTTTCTCTCTTCATCACCTCCTCTATCCCTTTCTCTATTCTCTCCCCACTTATCATTCCCGAGTTGCTTCCATTCTTGAAGTTCATCCTATAATCCAATGAGATCTCTACGCCCATCTTCAACTCACGGACCAGTTCGAACGCGTTGGCTTGCTGCTCTGCGTACAGCGGCCACGTCGCAACTGGCACTCCAAAATACACACTTTCCAGGATGGAGTTCCACCCACAGTGGGATACAAACCCCCCACCGCTTTGTGGCCCAGTACTCGAGCCTGGGGGGCCCACCCGATGACTTTTCCTATGCCTGCCGTCCGATCTAAGAACCCCGCCGGCAACACCTCTTCTGGGTCTGAGTAATCGGTGATGCCTTTTGAACCCTCCCGCGGGGGCTTTCGCAGAGACCACAAGAAGCGGACCCCACTGTTCTCCAGAGCGGATGCGATTTCTCTCACTTGATCCTGACCGAAACAACCCCGGCTCCCGAAGCACAGGAACAAAACCGATGACTCGGGTTGATCGTCAAGCCACTCAATGATGTCCGATCCTTGTTGACGCCTTTCATCATCCTTCGCACTTAAGATGGGCCCCACAGGATAGATCCGGGTACCTCCTTCCGAGAGCGAGTGAATCGCCTGCGATTCAAGTTCCTCCAACGTATTTACGATGATACCGTTTGATTTACGAAGACCCCTGACGTACTCGTCCACAAAACCCTCCCACTCCTTCTCCAGGACTCCTGAGGGCAAAACGTTGGCTGGCACCGGGTTCGCAAAACTCGGGATGATCAGCTCGGTGCCGGAATCCTTGAAGTTAGGCGCCGTCGTGTCGTAAATACCCTGTTCCCGCAGTGCGTGAAGATGAAGCATCAAACCAAGATATGCAGCGCCGGAGGTGTAGAAGACGACGGCGGGAACCCCAGGTCGTTGGCGACGTCGATCATTGCGGTGCAGAACATGTCGACAACCAATGCGGCGAGTCGGGGAGAGTCCGGGTTGGAGTGGGACTCTTGAATGAGGTCGAACAGAGCCTGTTTGAGGAGGGGTATGCTGTTTTGGACGAGTTGATGTAAATACGGAGCAGACTGAGATTCGTGAATTGGGAGGTGAATGAGCTGAAGGCGCTTGGGGAAATTAGGAGAGGAAGTGAGAGAGTCGGTGTAGGCATCGACGTTGGTGGCACCTGGTGCCTTGACGACGAAGACGGTGATGGGAGAAACGGTGGTCGTGGTCGATGAGAAATTTGGCAAACTCCACGGTGGACACGAGGTGACCCATACCGGGAGCGGGAGCAGGAATGAACACTAGCCGTGACTTCGTCATCGCGGAGATGTTTATGTCTAACTGAACGGAACAGCGAAGGAGATACTTAGAAAGAGCAATCTAATTAAGCTTAGGATTCTATAGAGAACTCATCATCGCCGTGCAGCTCAAGGATTGGGGCGAAGAAGTAAGAAGTGAAACCCGGCTCTTCAAATATCGTCAGGAAGAGGAGGCAAAGCAACACACGGCTTTGCTGCTAATTGGTAAAACTGGGGACGCGCATTATGGTTTGACTGTGGAATAATGGGTGTAGATGTTGCACGCTATAAAATAGTCTGCTAATTGGTATCATATATTAACAAAAAAAGTATACAATAAATATTAAACCATAAATATAATTTCCAAAAATATCAATAATATTTTTTAAAAAAATATCATTCATAATTTAATTTTACGATTCATTATTCTTTTAAATTTTGTAATCATTTGTTACATTGATATAAATTATTTTTTTTTTTCATTTTCTCCAGAAATAAACCTCAACGACCAGATAGGTCAAAGTTTAACATGTGTTAGTAACTCAGGGTAACGCTCTCCTGTGCACTGTAGAATAACAACTTTGTTCCCGATGGTTAAAAGAAACCTAAATTTTGCGTTAAAATTAAATTTTAAATTCATCTAAGCCTTGCGACTTCAATGAACCTTTTGACATTTAGCCCAAATAATGCTCTCTTATTCTTAATATAAGATCTAATTATTGAGTTGATTTTGGTCCTAAATATAAGATATATTTTTCATATTTATCAATTTTTTTTTAAATTATCCCTATAGATATTCCTTCAACCATAATCAAGTAGAAAAAGGAGGGAGGATATTAAGAAAGATGATTATGGTATTTTAGAAAAAAAATGTCATATTTTTATAATTAACTAATTATCTAACTTTCTTAATCTAATCAAATTAGTTAAATAAGTCTTATATTAAGCACAAGAAGAGTAATAAATAATGAACCTTTTTGACGGCAAGCATCCCGAATTCCACGTTCTGTATAATTGCACATGGGAAGCTAAAGTTTTGTGAGAAGAGTTGTAATGTGGTGATTATAAAAGTCTCCTACGGAAGAATTTGAAAAAAATTTTGGGTCTGGCAAACGAAGAGCACCGCAGCATTATTTCTGAAGTATGCTTAATTGCTTGTCGCGACTTGACCTTCTTCCTCACCTCACAGTACTCACTCTCCATTTCCTCTTATTTACATTCCATCAACAATGTGCTCATTCCGTTTTGTGGTGAATATTCATTTCAGGTAGAGACGTTCACCATTAATACTCCCACAGACAATTATTTTTAAATTTTAAAATAAAGCTATACATTGAAAGTAACGAAGCAAACACAATATGCGAGAAAACGACCTCGCTACACGTAATATAAGCACAGAAACAGTCTTGCGGTGGTCTTCATCAATCCCAGTGCAGCTTCAAATCCTATTATTCAGCACATCGTCTATGAAACGGCCCAAGCAAGAGTAGGAAGATCCTCCCTCCATTAAAGCCCTCTTACTCATCTCCCTCATCAGCTTCACCTTCTTCCTCACCTCACTCTCCTTCTGCATCACTTCCCTTATGCCTTTCTCTATTCTCTCTGCACTTACCACACTGCTCCATCCTCTCCTGTAATCCAGGCAGATCTCCACCCCCAGCTTCAACTCAAGCACAAGTTGAAATGCGTTTAATTGTTGATCCGCAGCAAGCGGCCACGTCGCAATGGGCACGCCGTAATATACACTTTCCAGGATGGAATTCCACCCGCAATGCGACACAAACCCTCCTATTGCTCTGTGAGCTAAAATTTGGGCCTGTGGAGCCCAGCCTATCACTCTTCCATTCTCACATGTCCTCTCTAGGAATCCCTCCGGAAATAGTGATAGTTGTTCCAGTTCAGAGTAATCGCTTGGCGGTTCCATGGAACCCTTGGGGGGGGCTTCCGTAAAGACCACACGAACGGGACCCCACTTGTTTCAAGAGCGCGTGCGATCTCTGTCACTTGATCTTCCTCCTCGAAACAACCCCTACTTCCGAAGCACAAGAATAGAACAGACGAAGGAGGTTGATCATCAAGCCACTGCATGACGTCTGATCCTTTTGGAACTGTCTTTTTGTCCCCTCCGCCGCTTAAGATGGGTCCGACGGGATAAATGGTGTGAAATCACTCTTTGAGAAAGATCGGACGGCATGGGATTCAAGCTCCTCGAACGTGTTTACTATGATGCCCTTTGCCTTCTTCATCCTGCTTGTGTGATTGAAGAAAAATAGCTTCCACTGCCTGTCCAACGAAATCCCAGGGAAAACACTAACAGGAACACGGTTCACGAAACTCGGGATGGCAAACTCAGAGCCCGAGTCCACCAAGTCAAACGCGGTCGTGTCTACCTTCTCTTGCTCCCAGAGCGTGTGAGTATGAAGCTTGAACCTTAGAAAAGCAGCGCCCGAGGTGAAGAACACAATGGTAGGAACCCCGAACTCGGTGGCCACATCAATCATGGCTGTGCAGAAGACGTCCACAATGAACCCAGCGAGCCGTGGCGAGTAGGGATCCGACTTGAGTTTGGGACACAGCATCTCTGACATTGGGTTTCTGGTCTTGAATGCGAGAGTCCAAAACGGCAGATGGATGAAGAGAGTGAGAGTTGGTAGGGTCAGGGAGGGGAGGAAGGAGAACAAAGTGAAGACGTTTTGGGAAGGACAATGAGGAAGTGAGGGAGAGAGTGTAGGCTCCGACGGTGGGATCAGATGGTTGTGTGATGATGAGGAGGGTGATGGTGAGGCGGTGATGGCGGTCGATGAGAAGCTTAGCGAACTCGACGGCGGGCACTAGGTGACCCATGCCTGGTGAGGGAACGAGCACTAGTTGCGAGTCGGTGTTCATCTGGTGAGTGGAAGTGAACACTGAATCAGTCTGCTGCTTGTTGTGATGGTGATATTGCGACCAGAGCTACATGAGTGCGAAGCCACTTGTCTTTGGCATATATAGTAAGTGTTCAGGTTTAAGTTGTGTGGGCAAATGTGTTTAGATATACGGACGATGCGTAAAAGATGGTAACTAACTGATACGTACTATACCCGAAAGTGGTTAATATTCTGTTAATTAGTTTTTGATGAAGTTAGTAACTTAACTAGTTAGCTTATCTCTGGAGCTTTTCATATATGTGCGCGCGCGCATATATGTACGTTCATTTAAATAGTGGGAATAATTACAAGAAGTGATTTGTTACTGTTTGGGTGACGACAAGATCATTTATTGACAAGGGGCCGGGTGGGTGACTGCACCTGATCATGTGAATAGTACTAATGCTGAACAATAATAGAGGTGCTTTCGCTTTGTATGAAAATTTTGGCTGATGAATCATTATTATTTTTGCTCCAACATGTATGTCCACGACGTTCCATAATTCACTCCTCATCTTGCCGACTTGCCCCAAGTCTAAGTGGATAAGCGGGTAGGTGGAGGTGCAGGCCAATCGCATTCAAGTAAAATCACTCGAATGCTAAAAAGTTGGATTCTGTTTGGTAGAGAGACCTGGATCTGTACTTCAATTGAGAGAGAAAAGAGAGATTGCGAAGCAAACTGCTGAAGCCAGAAGGTGACAGGTGAATGCTAAAACAGCACAAACTTGGAAAAATAACTTTGAGTTCTCTGGGGGGAAAAAAAAGAAAGAAAGAAAAAAGATGCAATCATTAAAAGAATTTTGATAAGAAGTTAGCAATATCAACCTTATTGTCAGTTTTTGTAATGAAATTTGTCACTAACCTATGTCATAAGACTTCTTTCTAATTATAATTACGTGGTGATTTTCTCGATAACGAAGCATAGAGAAATGAAATTTCTTTATTTTTATTGATATATTGTGTTGTGTGTGAGAATAAACTTGACGTAGCTTGAGGACGGTGGCTACGTTGCATGAGTAGCCATAACCCAACTTGACGTGCTCGAGCTTGACGGACTGTGGGAAGTCCCGTAAACGTCGCCGGATTTTGATTAGCCATAACCCATCTGAGCCGTTAATCTCTCCTTACCCATTTCCACATTGTTGCTGTGCTTCCCATTCTCTCTTTTTTCTCTATGCCTTGTTCTCTCTGTTTCTCTGTGCTGTGTAATGGAATGCGTCTGTGCTAGTGTTGGAGACTGAACGTGGGTGTCTGTCTGATTGATTTTGTTAAAGTATAGGTATCCTTCTATTGAAGGCAATTCTATTTTCTATCTGTTGATTTTGATTGCCCAAGAGGTGGAGATTGCCTTCTTTTGTAAACCTCAGTTCCCTTTTATTCAACTGAGTTTTCCACTTGGCTGGAAGCTGAATTACAATTGACTACCCAAGAAAAATGCAAATGAAATACTGCAATGAAAAAAAGAGCTCATCCTTTTTTCTTTAATAATGTTTAAACATTAATCAGGACAGGATATGAATGTTGTTCATGAATATATGGATCTTATCCAGAAAAAAAAAAAGACAAATAAATGAGTTTAAAAAATGCACCAATAGTAAAAACACACAGTGGTTTGGCGAAGGCACTGGCAAGAAAGGCACTGCAAAGGCAGGGAACAGGGCGAAGGCAAGAAATGTCCGGCAAAGGTTGGAAAGGGCAATCAAGTACGATGTCACCACATTAATTTATTAGCTCTGTTTTTTATCTAGAAAAACACAGACAAACAAAGATGTAAATTAAGTTGTAACTTGGTATTATTTTAGTTGGATATCATGAATTTTAATAATGTTACAACAGTGTGGAAACACATGATAAGGTGGAATCGGCACCTATCAATACAAGTTTTTCATTTTTATGACACGGTATATAAGCTGCAAAAAAAAAAAACATTAATATACTTATTTTATTTCATGATCTAATAACCAAAGCATGCAAGCCACATACCTTGGAAATGAATCTATCATAAGTAAGGCTTGTGGTTGCTGTCAGGGTGAGTCCTCCGCACCATTCTCTCGTCCATACATAAAATATGCTACTTGGACCATGGAAAAGAGAAGTATTATTGCAATGTTGTTGTCTTGAGTAAATTAGTGGGAGAGATCAACATCGTATTTCCTTTCTTCGTTTTTATTATTGTTCCCGTCGTGGGCATGACAGCGTGAGTTTTGTTTCTACTATTGCTTTTTTTATTATTATTATTTCTTTAACTTTATGTTCCGGTCATCAAGCTGCATATTTTTTTTCAAAAGAATCTTAATAAAATGTTAGCAATATCAACCTTATTGTCGTTTTTTATATCGAAATTTTTTATAATTAAATTTTTTTCAGAATTACATGGTAATTTTCTCGATAAAAATGCATAGAATAGTGAAAAATTCTTTATTTTCATTGATATAAAGATGAGAATAGACATCTAAAATCATCAGGGTAAAACCGCTCGGGTTACGTAACAGTACAATGCATTCAATTTTAAAGATAAAATCTTGTTTATAAATAAACAGTGTGGATGGCTTCACAACCTATCATTCAATATATCATCAACGAAACGACCCAAGTGAGAGTAGGAGGACCCACCTTCCATCAGTGCCTTCCGACTCAACTCACTCATCTCCTTCACCTTCTTCCTCACCTCACTCTCCTTCCCCATACTTCCTTTATGCCTTTCTCTATTCTCTTCCCATTTATCACTTCCGACGAGCTTCCTTTCCTGGATCCATCCTATAATCCAATGATATCTCCACCGCCATCTTCAACTCTCGCGCCAGTTGAAACGCATTGGGTTGTTGCTCTGCGTACAGTGGCCACGTGGCAATTGGCACTCCAAAATATACACTTTCCAGGATAGAGTTCCACCCACAGTGAGACACAAATCCTCCCACTGCGTTGTGGCCCAGCACTTGCGCCTGCGGCGCCCACCCTATCACTTTCCCGATACCGTCCGTCCGATCTAGGAACCCCTCCGGCAACACCTCTGATGGGTCTGAGTAATCGGTAATGCTTGTTGAACCCTCTGGTGGAGGCTTTCGCAGGGACCACAAGAAGCGGACCCCACTGTTCTCGAGTGCACTTGCGATTTCCCTCACTTGATCCCCACCGAAATAGCCCATGCTCCCGAAGCACAGGAACAAAACCGATGACTCGGGTTGATCATCAAGCCACTCAATGACGTCCGATCCTCGTTGACCCGTTTCATCATCTTTCGCGCTCAACATGGGCCCCACAGGATATATCCTGGTATCTCCTTTCGAGAGGTAGTGAACCGCCTGCAGTTCAAGCTCCTCGAACGTATTTACTATAATACCCTTCGCTTTCCGAAGACCCTTGACGTAGTCGTCCACAAATCCCTCCCACTCCTTCTCCAGCAGGATTGTGGGCAAAACGTTAGCGGGCACCGGGTTCGCAAAACTCGGGATGTTCAGCTCAGTGCCGGAATCCTTGAAGTTAGGCGCCGTCGTGTCGAGAACACCCTGTTCCCTGAGTGGGTGAAGATGAAGAATCAGACCAAGAAATGCAGCACCGGAGGTGTAGAAGACGACGGCGGGAACCCCCAGTCATCGGCGACGTCGATCATGGCTGTGCAGAACATGTCGACGACGAAGGCGGCGAGTCGGGGCGAGTCCGGGTTGGAGTGGGACTCTTGAATGAGGTCGGACGCAGCCTGCTTGACCAGCGGGATGCTGTTTTGGATGAGTTGGGGTAACTTCTGAGCAGACTGAGATTCGTGAGTTGGGAGGTGAATGATGTGAAGGCCTTTGGGGAAAGTAGGAGAGGAAGTGAGAGAGCCGATGTAGGCATCGACGTCGGCTGCGTTCGGTGCCTTGATGACGAAGACGGTGACGGAAAATCGATCGTCATGGTTAATGAGAAGCTTGGCGAACTCCACAGTGGACACAATGTGACCAATACCGGGAGCAGGAATGAAGACCAGCCGTGATTTCGTCATGGTGGATATACGCCTGTAATACTGAACTGAATAAGGAGGAATCTGTAAAAGGGAAGGAGATACTTAAAAAGAGCAATCTAGGCGAAGGATTCTAGAAAGCTCGTTGCCGTGCTGCTCAAGGCTGAAGCGTACTAGATTGGAGCCCTTAGCGTGAGGCTGGGGCTAGGAAATGAGAAGCGAAATACGGCTCTTCAAACTTTTTTTGTTGGGGGGGGGGGGGGGGGAGAGAGAGAAGCAAAGGGGCACACGGCTTTGCTGGTGATTGGTGAAATTGAAGATGCGGCAGGGAAGCTGCTGATATTTCAGAGGCTGTGAGGAATATATTACGCCACTTTTCAAATCGAGGAAGTCCACTCATATTTAGAATAATAATTATGTGGGTCAAAAAAAATGTATAGGGTTGGAGCGTAATCAAACAGTACGAGTAGAATTGCTGCAGGTATTATTTTAGATGAAAAAGTAAACGAGTAGTAAATGACATCAATCAAATATTAGAATCCGTTTGGTTTGATATGAGGAAAAAAAAAAAAAGACAGACATTTTTTTAATAAGTTTATTTTAAAAAATTAAAAAAATAAGGTTAAAATTTGTTAATTAATTTTTTTTTTTACTCTTCACTTCTCCAAGCTTTTGAAACAAGCTCATTGAAATTTTTTTCCTCTTTATTTTCTTATACCAACACACCCGAAGAAATAGTATAAAATAAATATTACGCGACAATATTTGCATGTAAAATTTTAAAAGAAATTTAGTGTAATCTGCTGGTAACCTTAATTTTTATTTGTCCATTTTAAATGACCGTATGGTTTTCTAAAATTCTATACAAGTGTCTTCATCTGGATATTTTAATACTTATTCCCTTTTTCAAAAATATTAATATATTTTTTCTGAAAAATATGTGTCCTTCCTGAAGAGCAGGTAGGTCAAAGTTTAACGTGTGTTGACTGTTGACTTACCCAAAAAAAAAAAAGTTTAACGTGTGGTGGTTACTCAGTGTTATACCCTCTGCGCTGTTTAATATTGCATTATGTCCCTGGGAGTTAAATGAAACCTCCATTTTCGAGTTCAATGACCCTCTCGACACACAGCCCAAAATATAATGAGCATCCCGAATTCCACAGTGCACATGGGAAGTTAAAAGTTGTAAGCTCAGAGTCTGTGTATTTCCTGTTATCAATTTTATTTTCCCTGCTTCCTTTGTTTGCACTGTTTGTTATTCAATTCCTGTTATCAATCTAACTGAGTTTTATAAGATCGTCTTCTCAGATTCTGGGAAGAAAGGCACGTTCATTTCCAACATCTCAATCTTCTTTGAAGAATAAAAATCTTAGAAACCTTCCCATATTCAAACACCCATTTCAGTCCATGATATCGCTCCTGAATCGACCAAAAAAAATAATAATTGTTTTGTTTTAATCAAGTCCACACAGGACTTTGCAACATACAGGTAACATTCCAACATATATAGTCATATTGGTCCTATGTGTTTATTTACGTTGTCTTATTCTTTTAACCCTAAAAGAATATATGATTGGCTCCTACGCAAGTTTCAGATATTAGATCCGCTGGGATAAAAGTCAAACCTTGACAAAATATAGCAAAATATATAGTAAGATCTCATTTAACTTTTATTTTGATCATAAATATAAACCCCAATCTACTTTTTCTCATATTTTATATTTTTTAAGTAGTCTTTCTAATAATAGTAGTTCTAACCAATACATTTGAGTAGTAAGGACATTTTAAGAATACTATCTTTTTATTACAAATAACTAACTTAACTTATTTCTTTAATCTCCTCAAATTAATTAGTCAACTAGCTCTTATAATTAGAATGGAAGGTAATATTTAATCTTGACTATTTAAGAAACAATAATTTAGAAATTTTGAAGCAGTTCATCGCGAATATCTGTTAGGCACATATTGAGTTTTGCCAAAGACACACATGTAAAACAGAACCGAGAATATGGGTTGGGGCCTAGGGGCTAGTCTGCCACAAAGAAGCAGGTTAGTGTTGGCGATTTGCTAGCCCGCCAAGGTGTATGTTATTCCAGCTGGCACTGCATAACCAGCGGTGGCAGGTTAGCCTGCGGGGTGATAGGTTAGTCTGCGGGTCCTCCTAACCAACCACTTTTTTTTTCCACACAAATAATATGTTATTATATTTGAAAATTTTATTTTCTCATTTACATTTCATTTTTCATGTTGCATATCTAAACCAAAAATATTAAAAAAAATATAACATACTATATCTATAATAAAACTTCAACAACTATAATAAAATATAAGACAATATTTATTACAAAAAAAGTGTTTTAGAAAAACATGGTCAATGAACTTTGAGAAAAATTAGATAGATGCACTTCTAATTTATCAAGAGATAATTTTTTATATCAAATACTGTGCTTGTATGAAAAGATTGTAGAATTTATTACTTGATGGATTAATGTTGAATGGTAATTATGTAAATATTTATAATGTATTGTTTTATATGTGTATTGACTATTTTAAATGTAGTTAAACACAATTTATACTTGTGATTGTTTATAAAATTTTGGATCACTATTTATTAATTTAAAAAATTAAATAAAAAATAAGGTTTAAAAATTGAGAGTTTTTAAAAAATGGCGGGCTAGCAACAAGTTAGGGTTGGTATATTTTTAGCTAGCCAAAATACACACTACTTTAGCCCGCACTGTATAACCCATGAGTTGTGACGGGTGGGCCGTATTCTCGGCTCTAGAACTTGTAAAATAGACTTTTTTAATTTCATTAAAAAAAACGAAGTCCATTCATATCTATAATGTTAATCTAGGTATTATTAACATACAAATTTATTCTTTATATAATATGAAAAGATTATATAATCCATAAATGCATTTTTAACTCATGCGTGTTTTACAAATATTTAATAAAAATGAATGCGTTAAAAACTTTTATTTAAATTATCTACATATATTATACTTCTCCGGTCTTTAATATAATACCTATTTAATTAATTTGATTAGATTGATAAGCTTAGATAAGTTAGTTAATTATAACAAATATGACATTTTTAAAAAATATCCTAATCATGTTATATAACATCCCACCTCTCTTTTTTACTTGATTATATCTGATAGAGTATTGATATAGGTGATTTAGAAAAAATTGATCACTGTTAGAAATAAGTATTATACTTAGAATCAGAATCAACTCTACATTTAGGTTCGACATTAAGAACTAGAGAAGTATTAAAAAGGTTAAAGTATGTATATTTAGTCATCTAACTTTACATAATATTACAATTTTGTCCTTTAATTTTTAAAAGTATAAGTTTAGTCATTTAACTATAAAATCATTAGATTTAAACAATAATTTTTGGTAACAATTTTGATTATTTTGAAAATTAAACTTAATATGCTAGCATTGAAAAATATATTATTAACATCTAAGATCTCAATATTATTATTTTTTGTTAATAATTTTAGAATTACAGGACTAAAAATATATTTTTTAAAGTTAAAGAATTAAATTAAAATCTTGTATAAAGATAACAAAAGAATAAATGTATACTTTATTTAACCTATTAAAAATGTTTCACTTGTTAATCGAGGCTTCATTTACAACTAGTTTTCGGTGGATTGTCAACTGGCTGATATACAGTCCGGATAAAAGAACTGGCCTATATATGGAACCGTGTTTGAGAATCCATTAAATTTGACCTGCGTTGAATTTTCGTACACTAAAAAAGCAATTATATATGCTGAATTTTGATAACAAAAATAAAAATTGAGGAAGTCTAACATGAAGTTAACTATGCAAAATTAGTACTATCTCGTGTTTAATTTAGGACTCATATGGCTAATTTAAAAAATTAAAAAATTTAATAAATCACTTTAAACTATATATATTTATTATTATTTTTAAACAAATTTATCATACTTATAAATTGATATATAATCTAATGATTTATATAAGTATTTTACAAAAATAAGTAACATATGCTATAACTAAATAATTTAATAACTTTTATTTTTTAAATTAGTAATTATATCTTGATCACTAAGTAATTCAATCCAAAAGGAACCATAACATGTTACTCCTCCAGTCCTTAATATAAGACCCATTTAACTATTTTGATAGATTAAGAAAGTTAGGTAAATTAGTTAGTTATAAGAAATGTAAACATTTTCCTAAAATACCATAAATCTTTCTTAATACCTTCTTCTTCTTTTACTTGATTATGGTTGAAAGAGTATTTATGGGGAATGTAGAGAAAATTGATAAATATGAGAAATGGGTCTTATATTTAGGACCAAAAACCAACTCAACAATTAGGTCCTATATTAAGGACTGGATGAGTATTCATTTAATTCACATGTGAGCATGATCAAACAACTGTACGAAAAACTTAACGATGTGAATACAGAAGTAACATCTCCACCTATTATCTATCAAACAATTGGAATGGCACACATGTCGATAACTGATGTTATTGACTAACTTGATGGTGATGAGCAGCATCTAACGCCATTTATGATTGGAGCGACGTAAAGGCGGATCAACTGTAACTCTACATTTTTTTCTTATTTCTTTTTTCCCTAATTCTTGAAAGCCGTCTGTTTTCATTGATTCCTTTTTTGTCATTCTTATTAAAAAGGAACTTACATTTGACAGCAATTTTTAGCACTTGTAAAATTTGCTTTAATTAGAGAATAAGGCACCAGTAATATGAAATTACAAATAGAAAGAATGTATAAGCTCTCTCGCCATACCCGTAAGCAACAAATCCGTTACCTTCTTTTGTTTCTGCCAATACAAAATCATTACGTTAAAGTAAAGATCTGGGAGACGCAAAATCATCCAAGGGAACGACGTCGTTATATGACGGGGTCTCCGTCAATCTGGATAGCTTCACAACCTATCATTCAATATATCATCAACGAAACGGCCCAAGTGAGAGTAGGAGGACCCACCTTCCATTAGGGCCTTCCGACTCAACTCACTCATCTCCTTCACCTTCTTCCTCACCTCACTCCCTCTCTCCATCACTTCCCTGATCCCTTTCTCTATCCTCTCCCCGCTTATCACTCCCGACGCGGTTCTTTTCTTCACATCCAACCTATAGTCCAATGATATCTCCACCGCCATCTTCAACTCCCGCACCAGTTCGAATGCATTAGGTTGTTGCTCTGCGGACAGCGGCCACGTGGCCACAGGCACTCCAAAATATACACTTTCCAGAATAGAGTTCCACCCACAGTGGGACACAAATCCTCCCACTGCCTTGTGGCCCAGCACTCGTGCCTGAGGGGCCCACCCGATCACCTTTCCGATACACGCCGTCCGATCTAGGAATCCCTCCGGCAACACCTCTGATGGGTCAGAGTAATCGGTAATGCTTGTTGAACCCTCTGGGGGAGGCTTTCGCAGGGACCACAAGAAGCGGACCCCGCTGTTCTCGAGAGCTCGTGCTACTTCCCTCACCTGATCCCCACCGAGATAACCCCTGCTACCGAAGCACAGGAACAGAACCGATGACTCAGGTTGATGGTCAAGCCACTCCATGATATCGGATCCTGTGCTGTTCATCATTCCTAGCACTTAAGATGGGCCCCACAGGATAAATCCTGGTATTCCTTTCGAGAGGGAGTGAACCGCCTGCAATTCAAGCTCCTCGAACGTATTTACTAAAATACCCTTCGCTTTCCGAAGACCCTTGACGTAGTCGTCCACAAATCCCTCCCACTCCTTCTCCAGCAGGATTGTGGGCAAGACGTTTGCGGGCACCGGGTTCGCAAAACTCGGGATGTTCAGCTCCTTGCCGGAATTCTTGAAGTTAGGCGCCGTCGTGTCGAGAACACCCTGTTCCCTGAGGGGGTGAAGATGAAGCATCAGACCAAGAAATGCAGCGCCGGAGGTATAGAAGACGACGGCGGGAATGCCCAGGTCGTTGGCAACGTCAATCATGGCGGTGCAGAACATGTCGACGACGAAGGCGGCGAGTCGGGGCGAGTCCGGGTTGGAGTGGGACTCTTGAATGAGGTCGGACGCAGCCTGTTTGACCAGGGGGATGCTGTTTGGGATGAGCTGGTGTGGGTGCTGAGCAGACTGAGGTTCGTTAACTGGGAGGTGTAGGAGGTGAAGGCGTTTGGGGAAGCTAGGAGAGGAAGTGAGAGAGTCGATGTAAGCATCGACGTCGGCGGCGCTCGGTGCCTTGATGACGAAGACGGTGACGGAAAAGCGATCGTCATGGTTAATGAGAAGCTTGGCGAATTCCACGGTGGACACAACGTGACCAATACCGGGGCAGGAATGAAGACTAGCCGTGATTTCGTCATGGTGGTTAATTTACGCCTGTACTGAACTGAATAACGAGGAATCTGGTGAAGTGAAGAAGGAGATCCCGAGGAATCTGGTGAAGTGAAGAAGGAGATCCCTAAAAGGAGAAATCTAGGCGCAGGATTCTAGAAAGCTCATCACCGTGCTGCCCAAGGCTGGGGCTATGAAATAGGAAGTGAAAGGAAACACGGCTCTCCAGATCTGAGAGAGGAGAAGCAAAGGGACACACGGGTTTGCTGCTAATTGGTAAAGTTGAAGATACTGTTACGCGGCTTTTCAAAACGAGGAGGACAATCAAGGAATAATAAGAATAATTATGTCTCCATACAAAAATAATTGTCCCGTTCCTGCAGGTATTATTATTTAGATGAAAATTTTAAAAATTAAATGCCATCAATCGAATATCATGAAAAGGAATAGATTAAATATTATGTTGCAATATTTGTGTGTAAAATTTTTTCAAAAAAAATAGTGTCATCTGCTGATAATTTAAAATTGTTATGTATCCATTTTAAATTTTCGTATAATTTTCTAAATTTTGTACAAGTTCTTTCGTCTGGAATATTTTAATAAATTTAAACCATAAAATATAATTTCCAAAAATATCAATAATATTTTTTCTAGGGAGGCCAGGTCGTTCAAAGTTTAACGTGTGTTAGTGACTCAGTCTAATAATACGCGTTGTTTATAATTAAGTTCCCTAAATTTTATTCTTAATACGATAAAGAAGGATTATGTAATCCATAAATGCATTTTTAACTAGTGCGTATTTTACAAATATTTAATAAAAATAAACGTGTTAAAAAACTTTTAGTTAAATTACCTTTATATATTATATTAAAAATGCTATTTAAGTATTAATTAGTTGTTACTTGAGGCTTCATTTACAGCAAGTTTACGGTGGATTGTCACCTGGCTTTATATAGAAGGGGGAATTATAATCAGGTCCAAAAGAGGGATTTAATTATCTCTATTGACAACTGAAGAATAAGTAATGACAAGTTTCAGAACAGAAAATGATAACAGACTTATGTTGCTCATTTGTCATTAAGACTTTTTGATAATTAAATTTCTTTCTTGAACCTCTTGATAATTCTCTTTGTATAAAATAGTGTTTGAAAACCCCTTAATAAATTGTCTCGCATTACATTTTCGTGCACTAAAAAAGCAATTATATATGATGAATTATCGGGATTCACAACATATGTATAATTAGACTTTACAAGTTAACAAGCAAAAATTAAACTGTGGCAATAAAAATAAAAATTGAGGAAGTCTAACACAACGTTGACTATAAAATGAATGTTTCCGGCAAAATCAGCACTAAGCAATTCAATCAAAAATGACCATAACATATCACTCACTCTATATTTAAATTTGATGTGTGATCAAACAATCACTATGAGAAACTTAACAATAAGAAAATAAAGTTACATCTATACCTATTCTAACAAACAATTGAAACATCACACATGTCTATAATACAAGTAGTTTGACTAACACGTTGATGATGAGCAAGGCATATAATGCCATATGATTGGAGCTGATGTAAAGGAAATGACATATCTGCTTTAACTGTATGTATACCTGCCGGCTCATATTTTCCAAATATTATATCATCCATCAACAAGGGATCCTCGTTCTCTGCTACATTACAAAGGTTCTCATTGTGGAATTAGCCAATCTGACTCATTCTAGTTCCGGCAACAATAACTTTCTCTCGTCCTTGCCTTCAAACACCATCTCTTACTTCAAAGCTCAAGACTTGGGATCAAATCTCGTCCTCATATTATCAGTTTCGGCCGCAATGGAAGGAATTCGCATGTGGTTAGTCCTCCTTTTTGTATTTTCCACATTAAAGTGACACATTGTGTGGAGGAGGAGGTCAAGAGCTCAATGATAAGCTTCCTTGCCAAACCTCTCTGCCAGCAGAGTTTTTCTACTATGAATTGGAAGGGAGACTCTGATCCTTGTACGGACCTCTGGCAAGCGTAGCCTGCGATTCTCGTAATGTATCAGTAAGAAGGCTATTTCTAGACAGGTGAATTTATCTGGAACTCTTGATGCTGCTATTCTCTGCAATAGTCAACCTCTAGCTGATTCTTTGATAATTCTGAGTCTTGGTGGAAACAACGTCAGAGGAGGAATAGCAGATGAGATTGGAAACTGCAAACAGATAACTCGCTTGTATTTAGGGGGAAATCAACTTTCTGGGGAACTTCCTCCTTCGCTTGCCGTGTTAAATAATCTGAAAAGGCTTGACATTTCGAACAATAAGTTTTCTGGTCACTTGCCGGCTTGTCCAGAATCTCAGGGCTGAATGTGTTTCTCGCCCAACCAATAACCTCATTGGGGCGATACCCGGGTTTGATTTCTCCAACCTTTATAAGTTTAATGTTTCATTTAACAATTTTAGTGGCCGAATCCCAGATGTGCATGGCCGAATCTCTGAAGATAGCTTTTTGGGTACCCTGAACTCTGTGGGCACCATTGCAGAAGAACTGTGCCATTCACACTCTTAATGAAATATCTGTAGAACCAAATGGATCAAATGAAATGAATGGATCAAATGAATCAAAGGGTCCTTCTAAAGATCAAATCCTGATGTATTCAGGATATGCTGCATTGGGTTTGGTAATTATCCTTTTCATACTTTATAAACTATGTACAAGGAAGAAAAACAGAAGGCTGAAGCATCAAATAAGGTCGCATCAAGTAGTGATCATGATGTGTTCGACAAACCTGGCAATGCTTCAAGCGGACAAAAATCGGTAATAAGCAGATCCGAGTTTTCAGTCAACTCTGAAGGGGGACGGTTTCACAGTCACTTATACTTCTTACACAACCAGTGGTAAGTGAATTGAGACTTGAGGACTTGCTGAGAGCCCCTGCAGAATTGCTTGGCAGAGGTAAGTATGGTAGTCTTTATAAGGTGATGCTGGACAACAGGAAGACAGTGGTTGTGAAAAGGATCAAGGACTCAGCTACTTCCAGCCATGACTTCAAGCTAAAATGGAAACTCTAGGCCAAGTGAAGCACCCTTATGTGCTCTCACCACTTGCTTTCTATTGTTCCAATCAAGGAAGCTTCTGGTCTACGAATTCCAGGAAAATGGAAGCTTATTCCAGCTTCTTCATGGTAAATATCTTATATTTGTCTCCTATTCAACTTTTAATTTCATCCCATAGATTTACGCATGATCTTCGTAATACTATACATGCGTTTCAGGCGAGTCAAAGGGATTTGATTGGACCAGCAGGCTAGGAATTGCAGCTATGATAGCAGAGGGATTAGCCTTCATGCATCAAGAGGTTGGGGAGAAAGGTATTGCACATGGAAACTTGAAATCCTCCAACATTTTGCTGAGCCATAACATGGAAGCACGCATAAGCGAGTATGGTGTGATGAGCATGGACGATGAACTGAGCTTATCTTCTGCAAGCCCTCGTCCTTCTGGTTTCTGGGCTACCAAATGCGTTGAAGGCAGATGTGTATGGATTTGGGGTGATTCTTCTTGAGCTACTCACAGGGAAGTTAGTGAAGAACGATGGCATTGACTTGGCGGAGTGGGTCCAATCTGTTGTGAGGGAAGAATGGACTGGTGAGGTGTTTGACAAGGAACTGATATCAGAGTATGCGAGTGAAGAGAGATTGGTGAATCTGCTTCGAGTGGCTATCAAATGTGTTCATCGTTCCCCAGTAGCCAGGCCAAGTATGAATCAGGTGGCTCTCATGGTTAACACTATCAAAGACGAAGAAGAGAAATCTTTGATCTATGAAGTCTGATTTTGCTTGAGCCTTGTGCTTAATACTGAGTCGTATAAATTGGCGAGTGCAGAGTTTTCTATTAAGTGGAATTTCATTCTATCTCGTGATAACAATTTTTTCCTCCAATAATGTGTGTAGAATATTTGCATGGTTTCATCAATAACTAGAGACGTGAAGAAATAGTTTGTGAGGTTTTTTGGTTCTCTTTGATATTAAATTGTTTTTGCTGTGCCAGTTTTTGATGATGTATTACAATTTCAAACTATACAAATTAGTTAGTTTTCTAACAATTTAAAAGTAATTATATTTAAAAGTTGTTACAAATATTAGAAATGTCATAGTTTTAAGTGCCAGACACACACACACACACACACAGATTTTGATGATGCATGATGGGAAAAGATAAGGCCTGGGAATAATCAATTCCTTTTCCCAGTGCATATTATCATCATGACCATGACCATGATCAGTAGTTCAAATCAAAACCACGAAGAGTAAAGCTAAGCTTTAAAAACTACAATTTGTTCGGATGCTGCATTGAAAATTTCCAGTAAGGTGGTTACAATTAGCAACGGATATTCAACCATTAATTGATCTCTTTTTTTTCTTTTTAGGGGGTGTTTGGATTAGTTTTTTGAGAGTGATTTTATGGAGTTTAAGATAAATATGAGACACGTGAAAGTATTTTTTAAAGTGCTTTTGCCTTAATTATATTCACATTCTCCCCCAAAATATGCGCTATAAACAGCAGAAAAGAAAAATCCTCAAGATCATTCAATGTGGGAAGCCATCATATTTACAAAGACTTTTTCTCTTGCATAAGATGTACACTTCATATTTACACGAAAATAATAAGTTGCGGCTGCCAGACGACTCATAAGAAAACCTTATTCTAAGGTACAATATAGTGTTTGTAGGTGAAATCATGATAGTTAGGATTAGGATTTGATTTCAACAAGCTGACGTATTTGCAGATTGAAACTTAACCAGTACCCCTAATTGTACCTATAAACTTTGTTCTTCTAATTTTTGTGACTTATGAAGTGATGATTGAAATGTTGAACAATTAATAGTTCACGTTGGCCTACTTTCAGACTTCAAAAACCGAACATATTCCTGCTGCAACATCTTCTCCGCCATGGACTGGATCAAAGCTGCACCTGTAAAAACTGATAACATGGAGAAAGAGATAGCACCATGTGAGATGAAGATATTGAAAGAGACAATCAGTAGAATTCAATTTTCTTTCTTTATTTTTTTTTTTTTGGGGGGGGGGGGGGTTCATAGGCATATAGTATCCTTTGTAAACTTCCAAAAGTCAATGAGCATATCATGTGGCACAAAATGGCATCGTCGACAAAGTTTGAAAGTTTACAAGGTAACTTAGACCTTGGACTCAGAGAATAAGTTTGTGAGATGTTTTTGAATGAATTAAGGAGCGCGGGGCCTGCATTCTGAAACGTTCCTCGGTGGTGCTAATTAAAAGGTTAGGAGATATAAACGAAACCACACACAGATAGGGGGAATGCACAATTTTTCATCCCCCAGCATTAGTTATCATTTTCATACGGGCATTCAATGCTTAGTATTCGATTATTATATCATGAACATATAGCATATATATAGATCATATATATCATATATATATATACATGTATATATGTATTCTACACATTGTTCATGAATTATTAGTAGTACGTATTCATTTCGTTCATTTCTACAGCAGTACAGCATAAACACACGGAATGAGGTTCCTTATATCTAAACTAAAAAACACACGCCTCTTTTTGTTTGGTAATAATTGCAGTAATTAAATTGACCATACCTCCCATCCAAGCCAACTATTATGACAACTGTTCCGAGGTCCAAAAGCCAAATAAATTGCGTGTTTCTCTGGCAGGCGGAAGGAACCGTGCAAATGACCATTCTGAGCTAAAATATTTTGGCAAAACCCCTACCATGTAGTCAAAGAGATCAAGTGATTAGAAAAATCAAAATGACCCATGTTTGCCATAATATTATGCAGTTTGTAGCTTACACAGAAAGTAACAGAACGATGAACTGGTTGTGAAAAAGAGGAAAATCCACACTGCTAGGAAATATATATAAGCATTAGTCAAATAATATCCAGGGATGACTTGGTTTGAAAACAGAACAGCAATAATGGGGACGTAGCCCCCCGTCAAAGGGTTTTGCAGAGTCTTTCAGACAGTTGATTAGATAGACGTAAATAAAATGATGATACCATGTTTTCTAAGCATTCAAAAGTCTAACCATATTCAGGTCAACATATTGACATCTTAGGCAACACATAAAAAGAACAAAATTTTTTAAACCTTGAAATTATATTAATAAGAACTGCTTAGCAAGTAATCATCATATTCAAGTAAATCTTTTACCTCTCATGAAAGACAATGATGAACTGGGGTTAGAACCAGTATTTGGAGAAAGCAATGCATCTAAAGAGGTCGAAGAATTCTGATGAAGCAGTGCAGGGCTTTGGGGTGTAGTTGGGGCAGGCAATGTATCCATCCCAACAACTCTGACTCTCAGGCTGAACATATGAATGGTACCTTTCTCACTTGATGCTGCCAACCACTGGACATTTGGCGATAAAGCAATACTATATATTTCAGCTCTATCAACCCCCCTTCTCACCTGCACAGAAGATTGTTACATGGAGAATTAAAGAAAATTCACAATCATGGAACAAACTAGAGTTTTATTGAAGAAAAGCTACTAATTTCAAAAAATCTTAGGGTCAATCCATGATTCTTGAGAAGTAACGCCTTCTGTCTTTACAAAAAAAGATGGCAAGGTACAACCACATGAGACTAGCAGGAAAATCACATAAAACCACAAGAGGTGAAACTACCTGAGGAATTTCAACATGAAATCTGTGTTATAAAAATGTAGAGAAGACATTGTTGCAGATTTCCCCCTTCACAGGAAAAAAAACTACTGGAAAGTTAACCTCGTGAGGTTTTTAAACTTGAATAGAGTTTGCAGTTTGTTTGCATACAGTAGAACAATCATCAGAAGATCACGGAAAAATATAGATCAAATAAAGAAAGGATTTTACAAGAGGGTGATTTTCTAGCCACCAGTCTTATTCAAGTGAATGCGTAAAAAAAATGGATAAGTTCCACACAGTAAATTGACACAGAATTAGGTCAGAGACAATAATAGTTATCAAAATAATCAAATACATGGTCCAGTAACCTACTTCCTGTAACCGAGTGCCATCCATTGTGTTGAAGATTCTAATTAGAGTGCCCTTTGCACTAGCAGTTGCAAGAAGGAGCCCATCCATTGTCAAAGTTAAGCATGCAATTGAGAATCATGAGCATCAATTATTTTGTCATGTTCAGACCAAAGTGTTCAACCCGACTTGTCCTCTGTGAACACCTGGACAAGCCAAAACAAATGTATTTGGATGATAAGAAAGACAGCACAATCCCTTAGGATTAGCCAGAGTCTCAATCTGTTTGAAGAAGCTTCAAATCCATGAAGTTATAAACATAAACTTGTGCTCAAGAACTACTACATTCGATCACGTCTTAATCTCACTGCACGAACCTCAGACCTAAATGTAAATTCACCAATGCACCTGCTCTGATAATCATCCCAAATCATAACTTTATTGGGAGGGTAAAATGGATTAGTTACAGCGCCAACAGTGCTAGAATGTTGCACCGGAAAAGCATCTCTACAATTTTAAAACCACCTCTCAAGTCACGTCTAAAAGTCTCCTTGAAAGGCACACAATTGTAAATTCGAAAGCCATGGCTAGTGCCAGCAGAAAAGCAACCAAAGTCCTGATTCCAAGACACAGAGACAACTCTGTTTCATCTTTTGAATTACTATCTGCATTTTGTTGGGGAAAATCAGCAGACGACCCAGCACTGGGAATTCAAAGTCGCCTATCCATGAAGTTGGACCTATTCCACGAGTGTTGAAACAGATGAGCTTGAATGAGACAAGGGAGTAGCTGTGAGCCCTTGCTGCATTTGGTGAGTATGGATGACTAGAACTATAGAAATTTGAGGCTCCCAAGTCAATTTCTGTCAGAAAGACAAAAACATTTTTTATACATATTGCATATAATAATTAGTGATAAAAAAGCTGAAGAAAAATATGCAAAGCAAGCATAAACAGCAGCAAATACCATGTGACCAGTCAAAGCAAACTATTTGGGTATGCAGGCACGCTTCAATTTCTCATCCTTACAATCAACTATTAAATGTGACTATTCATATTCCTAGCTGTTACATTATTGTTTATATCCAAGAATAGATGATCTTTCGCTGCTCACTCAAACAGTGGAAGACAGTACACGTAGCAAGGAAAATAGTCATTTAAAAGCCACTTGACAGGTGGGATCCTAAATCTTCAGGTTTTTCAATTGTCTAAGAGCAGGATATTTAAAGTGAGTTGTTTAAATCAAGTTCTCTATGTTTGATCTGACAGTTAAAGTTACTTAAAAATCTCTAGAAAGGGCAGTGCCTGTATCTTCTGTAGCTGCCATGCGTCTAAATTCATACAGA
Organism: Neltuma alba; assembly: GCF_004799145.2. NCBI lineage: Eukaryota > Viridiplantae > Streptophyta > Magnoliopsida > Fabales > Fabaceae > Neltuma > Neltuma alba. Next base: position 6,559 of record NW_021637510.1, on the reverse strand, counting down.
AGATTGAAATTACCCAATTTCACATGGTCAAATTGCTTTAAAGAGAATAAACTTGTGCTATGCGCTTAGATGCTATGATGACAAGCTCAGAATTTGAAAAAGCAAATGAAATTTTGAAAATTGATAAATGATCCTATTCTAATGAGGTGAATGGTTGGATAACACAAACTAAATGAAGAGCAAAACACTATGAATACCACATGAAAGGGAGAAAACAGGAGTTCCGGAGGCATGGCTAAGAGGAAAATTCCCAATTAACAGCAGAATGAACAAGGAATCTCAGAAGTAATGGAAAAATTAAAGCCTGGACATTATGCAAACGATATGTATAACAGAAGATATCAGGAGTCTATCGGGCAGCCAAACCCAGCCCTGAACCTTGAACCAATTCTTCAACCTGGAAGGATTAATAATTCATATTCCTGAAAAATATGTGTTTAAGCCAACAACATGAGCAACAAGAACCATACTCCCCGTTCTCACTCAGCCACTCTGCCCGTGTGAAAAACTCACTTCCTTGCTTGTATCATTTAGGTATTTACAATAGATTCCAGTTTATTTCAGCTTGATCAGCACCGCAATCGTAACTGTCGAGTATCACAATCAGAGACTAATAGCTCAAGTCATTACTCATACTTAAATTGACAAGCTAAAAAATTTCCGATCCACCATTCTAGGAAATTATGTCTATGATATCCAAAATCAGCTGTATTCAATGATACCAACCAAAAAAAAAAAAACATTTTGAAGAAGAATCATTTGCTCCATCCAAAGTTCCATAGTCGACGGGGCCCAAATAATGTATCAAGGTAAACGATCTTGTTATGAAGAAGACCAAAATCGTCACTTTAAATCATAAAGTGGACTTATTCTCGTCACATGTTTAGTATTGCGACATGGCTAACGCTCATGCTATCAGACAGTAATTATTATTTTAACATAAAAGGGATATCGACTTAACAAGTGTCTGTCAACAAATGGAAAGTATGCGCATGTTGGCCATGTTCCCCCCAACTAAGCGTGGAAAAAATAACAGACAATCATATGATCACTGTTTTTTCATTGGCGAAGGGTATCTGAGTGAGTTGAGATAACCACCAGAGCAACTCTTTTAACAAGTAGCAAATCCCTCCTTTCAGCAATAATCTATTGCACCACGATCAATCCCACCAAAAGTTTCCCAGAACAAAAATACAAACTTCAAGTTTAACGACAGAGCCTGAGATGACTAGTGAAATATAAAACAAAAGAATTTATTTTGCCCGAGTGATTGAATAGAAAACCCAGGACAAGGGATATTTTCTTTCAACGTGAAGCATGAAAAAATGACCATCATAAAAATCAATTGAAAAAGAAAAGTCAGGCAAAAACTTCATGAGTTGGAACACAATGACAAACCTTTACTGATCGCCTTTGACCTTTCTGCGGCGAAGAAGCACTTATGAGTGCAAAAGCTTTTTCAAGAGCAACAATAAGATCCGACCCCCAGCACCTTAAAGAATTGTTCAAGACTAGTGATAGCAAAAATTGAAGAATTGGAGGCGCAAAACCCAGAAAGGGATTCCAAGATCAGAAAAAGAACATGACTCAGAAGCGTAAAACAAAACAGTCTCGTTGGAAAATGCGGCAGAAATTGATTGTCAATCTTGAAAACAATTCAATCGAGAATTTTCATTAGATAGAGAATGACGCTGAAAACTTATCGGAAAGGGGAGATAGGTAGGAATTATCATTGTCAATTAAAAAAATGATAGGAGGAGGGAACCAGATTAGCATGCACTCGGAAGGACGGTCTGGTTGGTACATTAAAAACGAGGGACGGTCTGGATTCGCAGCACTAAATGGTCAGATCAATCCTGCGATCCAAAACATCACGGGGGCGGGGGAGGAGGACTGAGCCTGAGGAGTAGAGAATCCAGATGGGGCTCGGAGTCGGATCCGCCTGGCTAACTGCGAAATTGGGAAATCCATCGCCGTTGCTCCTGTCTTTTTCTTTTAATTCTATAAATACTGTGGCGTAATGCAGATTGCCCATAATTCGTTCTTACATTAAAGTGATCGTAATAATTTTTAGGGAAAACCATATTGGAGGTACCTATACTTTTTTTCAATTTTCATTGGTACCTATGTGTTTTTGTTCTTAACTAAATCTTTATTTTTTCTATAACATCATAATCCTTATGTAAGACTAAAAATATCAATAGAACAAAGTTATAAGAGCTAATGTTGCTAAAAAGATAAAATTAAATGTTTAATTAAAGAGAAAAAAACACATAGGTACCAAATTAAAAATGAGAGAAAGTATAGGTACCTTCAATATGGTTTTCCCTAATTTTTATTAAGATCAATGCTTAATGGTATAAATTAACCCCTCTAATTCTAGCGGAAAAAAAAAATTAAGGCTCATGAGTAAATTTTTTAAAAATACCAGCAACAATTCTAAAAGATTTAAATGAGGAAGTTGTACTTTTAAAATCTCTAGAGTAAGTATTATTCATGTAAATAAGAGAGACAGCATGATAGATTTACAAACGATGGAATTACAAGTGACTGCTGAGATCAAAAAATAGTTTTACATATATAAAATTAAGAGTAAAGGATACATTAGCACTCTGAGCTATTTTTTAAGGTACACCCAATACTCTAAACTATTTATTGGTGTAATTTTGCCCTTAATCTATTAAAAATGGAGTAATTTCATCCTCTATTAACCGAACCCTAACTCTGTTTGACAACTAAGCATTTTTTCCCCTCCAAATAAAGACACGTATCATCTAAAATTGCCACCTGGGTATTAAAAAAAAGAAGAAGAAAAGCTCAGCCCTTCTCAGCAGAACGCGATCCCTCCTTCCCATTACTGTCTCCACCATCTTCTCTGATGACCCAGTAAATGACTGGAACAATGGCCTCCTCTGTAGAGACAACAATGGTGACAGTGACCTTCTTCATTGAGCGACGATCCACCTTCGGTCTAGCAACCTGATGCAGGTGAATGGTGGCAACAACGATATCTTTCATCTAGCGACGACAACCCCTAGTGAACAATGAGATTTGGGGAGGAGACAGCGATTGGTGGGGTATGTGAATAGCAACGATGAGATCTGTGATTTGATTTTCTTTCTCTATTCTTGTGCCATTCCATTTCCAAATCAAGTTGAGTTCATCAAACATGTAAGGACCTAAAACATTAGTTTTTTGGATTTTCCATATTTGAAACAGGGAGTGTAGATTGGGTAACTTCAATTCTTGATCTGATGCCATCGCCCCTTCTTCATCTGTTTCTACACTGAATGAGTTTTTTTTTTTCTTTTAACTTCTTCATTTATTGAAGATTTTCTTCCTTCATTGACATCGAAGTAGTGATTAGCTTGTTTGAATGAGGTGGTGATAGCAATGTAGCGATTTGCTTCCATGTTGCTAAGTGCTTCGGTTTAACTCGGATGAGATGGATTGGGATCCAGATCATACGGATTTTTTTTTTTTGTGATACACAGGTGGCAGTTCGTGTCATTGCTAAAAAAAATATAAATATTCGGCTGTCAAACAGAGTTAGGGTTCTGTTAATAAAGGGGTATAAATGCTCCTCCATTAATACATTAGGGGCAGAATTACACCTTTAAATAGTTTAGGCTGCTAGGTACACCTCCTGAATTATGTGTACCTTAACCCTAAAATTAAAGAATTTTCTTTAGACGTTTACCAAAATTAAAAAAAAAAAAAAGTACAGCTTATCAGTCGTAAAATAATCCCTCCAGTTTTATGAATACTCTATCCAATTCAAAATATAAGTGACTTCCAACTATTTTATTAGAATCAAGGAATAATGGTTACCTCATTAAATTTGTTTTGAATTAAATTTTCGTCAAATTATTTCTATTAAATGAGACTTTGAAGGAGAGGAAAAAAAATATAGGATCATATTTAACCATTAACTATAGAGGCAAAATTGACAAATATTCCCTTTGATCTTTTATATAAAATCCCCAAATTTGAAATTGTTTGATTCTTTTTATAAGATCCTATTTAGGAGTACCTAAACATTAATTTTATTTTTACTGATTTTGTCCTTAATTAACTTTTTATTTTCTCTCATCATCTTTTTCTCATCCTACATTCTCTTTCATACTTAAATTCATTACTAGTATTTCTCATTTTATTTGTCCTTTTATTAAATAAGGATATATTGATAAAAAAAAAGTTTCAATTTTTATATATTTATAATTTTTAACTAATTTAACTATTTACTTAAACTACCCAATTTAATAAAAAATATTAAAAAAAGAAAACCAGAGAAAGTAAGTTTCAATTACCTCCAAGTGACTTATCCTATTATTATGAATCAAAGGATTCTTCTAGAAGCTAATTGATATCCTGTATAAGAGGAAGCAAGACACAGAGAACCTAATTATGTACATAAAAAATTATTTAAAATTAGTTAAATACAATAAATCTGTAAAAATATATTTTATGTGTTAAAAATGTCTTTATTTATTTATTTATGTGAGAGAGAGAATGAGAGCCAAATCATGGGTGGGAAAAAGCGGCATGTGATGAATAATTAATACAACGATATGATGTGATTAATGGGCAAAAATTTAAAACAAAAAAAAAAGTTAAAATTTCTAACATCTTTTAAGCGCAACTTATAAATAGGATGCAGTTTATCCCAAGAGCTGCATCTTATATATCGAACCAGAGGGCCAGATGGCTGAAACGAAGTAAGGCATTAAGAACGAAACACAAGAAAATAAAAGAACAAATATAAACGCTCATTCAACGAAAGAAAGTTGAGTATAAATATAAACTATAACTGTTGCAGTGGCAGAAAGAGGCGGACGAACGGTTGACAATTTGCACAAACATGTGAAGGATATACAATAATACAAAGGATAAAGAATAGGGACATGAATTTAACAACCGTCCAACATAATGAACAAAATTTGTGTTCATCAGAATATTTGACATGTGAGAAACATGATCCAGTGGATTCTCCATTGTCTGAGCGTCTGGCAGTTAAGTGAAGCCCACATCTGAACAGATAACATAGGAATGAGTGATTAAGCCATCAATGTTTGATGCTTCCCTTGAAGCTCTTCAGGTAAATCAGCCGATCAAAGTAGCATTCATTAAGATTTTCAGGAAATGACGGTTCCATGTGCTTGATCCAACCCAAAGCATTAACATAGCTGGAAAAACAGACTTGTCGATCCATCCCCGAAAGACCGAATATCGCCAGCCTTCACCAATGCCCTACATAGCGGGCAAGTTCTTTCTCTGTCAAACCTGAAAAACAAGTGTCTCCTTGTTGGTCAAATCAGAATTACAATTACAAATTTTGTATGTATCTTGTACGAGGCAAATGCGCGGCTGAACAAATGCTTTGTATTTGATACATTACTCATAAGCAATAGCCAGAGGAATACCTCATATTCTATGAAGTCACTGACAAAATTACTAATGCAAATCAATAACTAACAAGCAAAGATTTTCATGGAGAATAACAAGTAGAAAGGCTCTTTCCAAGATTTGAACCCATAACCTCCAGGTCACATGTTGCTCCGAAGCTCATCCTCAAATAAAATCCAACAAACAAATAGCTAAAACAATGATTATGAACTCTCGGTGGGAATTTCATTGAAACACTCGCGAGCTCATTTCTTGCCTATGCTGACCGATTCTATTTTGGAAACCGGCCTTAAAAAGCCATTCCCTATAAGTTTATACTTCTGTGTAATGTCTTAAGGAGTTCCCATTTGAACATTTCAAGATGAAGAATATGAGGAAGTTATGAAACTGACCATTCTGACACACACTCCTCACAGAAAATGTGTTTACAGCGTAACAGGATAGGACCACGCATCTTCTCCTGGCATATAGCACAAAGGTCGCCTGCGGCAGTTACCTGCATTTGAACGCAAATATTTAGAATCACACATGAAAATGTTTTAAATTCAACAAATTTAATGAGTCGATATAATCTCTCTTTCCCTCTAGGAAAAGGCTAAGAAACTTCTGCATATAAAACAGTCCTGGGGTTTCCCTTCACAATAATTTCAACAGAAAAGTCGTGCTTTGGCTTATTGGACCTTTTTATTTGAGGTACTTGTATAACCCATCAAATGCAAAAGAACTCAATCCAATCCAAGTCACACACATTCTGGCAGGATAAGTAGAATCCCAAAGAACCAATGATTCTACTGATCCGAACAAGCTACACCAATTCTGTGTGATCCTACGTGGAGACAAATTCATATTTGTGGTAAAAGATTTTGTGATGGTGGCAAAGTATCCAATCCAGAATTTAATTTTAATGACAATTATGATATCTCTCCAGTAATCTCGTCCTTCCATGGCCTGCTTGGATATATTGTAAGAAGCACGACTGAACTAAAGTGTCAAAAAGTGAAGCATTTTTTTTTCAAACCGCACAAGACCAAAAGTTACTTATAATTTCATAACAAATTATTACGTAGATTAGTTATTTTGTTTAATATTATTTTTAGTAACAAACCATCTGGCTTCAAATATATATTGACTGATTCCAGATTCAAACTTAACT